>NW_017805275.1:3051984-3058199 GCF_001891065.2 Hippocampus comes
TATATATATATATATATATATTCTAAAATTCTAAAATTTAAAAGAAGAGGAAACGCCAACCTTTATGTCAAGAGCATTTATTAATTGAGAAAAAAAAATCCCACATTAAGGAATAACTCTTATCCATCAAATAATGTGTGACACAACTGATGTTAATACTTTGTGCAATCCCCTTTTGCCAGCAGAACAGCACCTAATCTTCTACCCTATTGTTTCACAAAATGGGAGAATACACAGAAAGAGCTCTTTTACCATTCCCCTTTGCTCAATCGCTTGAATCATCCAGTGACCTGCGTCACAGGTTTTTATGGGGTTGAGATCTGGGAAATGAGATGGCCACGAGAGGAGCATGATTCTGAGTCTTGTAAGCGATGTCCTCTGCATGGATTAGAATGTATTTGGTCTGTTGATCAATGCCTTGCACGCCTAATGTTACTTCTGAATCCAACTGGCATTTGTTTGCTGTTGTCAAAGATAGACAATCTCCAGTGGTACAATTTGCCAACTTAGTTTTGTCACAAAGTAAGACAATAAGTCTTTAAATAGGACTTTTCATCTGACTAATATGCTGTATGGTAGTCACACATTTGATTTCTAGTCATTCTAAATGGCAGCCATTATTGAGTAACGCGTTTCATAGTGCATTACTGATTACACAATTGTCATGCTTTATTCCATCTTTCCCAGCAGCAAATAACTTGTGGTGGGGCTTTTACAAGGGTATAAACTTTAACTGTGACAAGGCTTCGCTTCAGGACTGTCTTCCCGCCACTAGTGTATACTTCACACAAGTACAAAGTCACACATTATCAAATAGCTGTCTTGGGCAATGCCGGTTACACATGGCATAGACAGTGTAGACCAGGGGTGGCCAACCAGTCAGAGACTAAGAGCCAATTTTTTTACTGTATTACTGCAAAGAGCCATATCACACACACACACACACACACACACACACGAGCTGCAGTGGTTACTTACTACTTGGGTCAGCTTGCTACGTATTTGACCGAAGATCGACTTTTGAAGCGACGAACCTCCCGCGACCGACCCGATTGCGCATGTGCAAGCATATACACACGCACGCACTCACACGGGTGCCCAACCACGCACACATGCGCATTCGCAAGCACGCACGCCGAGATGAGCGACAGCCGGAACGTCACCGAACATGAACGGAATCGAAACACACAGACACACAAAGTTTTTTCCCCCTATTTCGCCCTCCCAACGTTCGCGCTCAACTTGGGACCAGTCCGCTGGCTCCGGGTCGATCGCGGTTGACGTACTGGACACCACTGCCTTAAATCGGAGGTGATTTGCTGACTAGCTTAGCGTTTAGCGCTGAGCACCGTTGTTTGCACATGAGCGGTGATTCAGTTGTCATCTGATTGGTTGCCCTGTATGTCAGTCATAAGCTCTAAGGACCGTGGTGTGCACATGAGCAGTGATTCAGTTGTCATCTGATTGGTTTCCCCCCATGTCAATCAAGTAACGGGATTGATGATAGGCTGACATAGTAAGGTCTGTGTGTTTAACGCTGTTGTTTGAATGGCATCGCCACTGCCGATGCGTTTTCGACGCTTGTCATTTGAAAGCCCGGGAGCGGCATTGAGACCAGGGGTGTCAAACTCATTTCACATGGTGGGCCACATACGGCCTCGGTAGATGTCAAGTGGGCCGGACCATTAAAAGGATACAATGCTTTGTTATAAATAACCAAAACAATATGTCTTTCCTTTGTTTTGGTATAAAGAAGCACAAGAACATTAGGAAAATGTTGAAATTTAATGAACATATCTTTTACAAAACATTTCATGAAGCACCTTACATTTCCTTCGACAAATGTGCAATTTACTTTTATCATTCACATATATGCATTGCAACTGATCCCACTGATTGTACAAACTTTAACAAGTAATTGGTATTGAAAAATATAGTAATGCACTTTAAGATTAAACAAGATTCATAAAGAAAGCAAGTTTTAAAGCATTTACACGTGCATATAAAATCTAAATGTAATCACTGCCTACACCTTACAAACTAAGGAGAGTGCTATTAAATGTGTAAATGTGAGAGTGCTATTGATAGCGTCTGCTGTCATGGGTCTGTCTCAGTGACAGACTGAGGCTGCTGTTGTCTTCTTCTCTGATCAAAACAGTGTCCCCTTGCGGATACTCAATGAATTGCACCTGATTAAAATTATTAATTCTGTGTCTTTAATGCATTTTTTTCACTTTTACATTATCCTGCGGGCCTGATTGAACCTACTTGCGGGCCGGTTCCGGCCCGCGGGCCGTATTTTTGACACCCCTGCTTTACATAATCATCTCGCGGGCCGGATTAAACTCCTTTGCGGGCCGGATCCGGCCCGCGGGCCGTATGTTTGACACCCCTGCTGTAGACAGACCAGGAACACTCATAACAACCTTGAATAAGAACTGAACCTGTGCTGCCTGCAGAGAAATCAGTCGAGTGAACCACGATACCATCATTGACTATGGTTCTAATCTTGATTTCAGGTTTGATGTAAATTTTTGATTCAATGACAAAAATGCATGAATTTATTTTTGGAGTCATTTCCTTGTGATGTGTTTCCTTTATGTTGCTGTCTTCTCTGTGTACAAGATCATTTAATTACGGTAAGTGAAATCCAAGAGCAGGATAACAGACATTTAACGCTGATATACGGTAGTTGTTCAACTTTTTGGGTAGGATGTGGCATAAGACACCCGAGTCAAGAGTCGAGCAATTTGAAAATATTTAACTTAAAATGTAAATGAAATGAAAGCCAAGGGAATAGTGAAAGCAGCGTTGATGGAAAGAAATTGACATTCAGTCAGGTCCACAAATGAACTCGTTGTAAATTGCCTATATACAGAACCACAATGGATATGAAATTAAGCAATCAAGAACAAACAATACTTTACGTGAGTGAAGCCTGCACTTTAAATTTTAACCCTTTCAGGTACAGCGGTTACTACAGTGGACAGTTTACCATATCATCAGGTTAAAGGGTGCATGAAAGGGTTAATGACGAGTTCTGCAACGCTCCAAAGACTCCAGGACTTAACTGCATTTCAATCAGATGTTAAGAAAATACATAGCATTGAATGCATACAAATGAAAAAAAAAACTGCATACAAGGTCAGTATAAGGGAAATGAGTCATGCTGAATGATAATTACTTGTTTTTCTATAATTGGCAAAAGTACCCTGAAGAAGCCATCCAGACATTTGGCGCATTTGTTCCTCTTGGTCTCACTCTCCTTTTATATTACTTTCCACGATCATATGAGTCAACAGTGATTATATCCTGCCTTCATTTCCATTATTTTACCATATTATGGAGACACGTCCATTGTTGTAGGAGTCCACTTGAGTGCTCCTAGCCCCCAGACTTCCTAAAAAAAAGACTGATAGATTGCATGCTGGATACAGAATCCTTAGATCCATAGGGTCGGATAGCCTACAGCCATCATGCATCTTTTGCGTTTCATTTTCCGCAAGGCTAGCTACTATATATTTTCACTGTTTGATCATGTGAAGTGAGTCGATGTGAAACATTTTTGCTGCCTTTTAGTCAAGCGCTGAAGAAAAAGGTGAGCTGAAGGTTCAATGGTGTGTGTGTGTGTTGTCAGGCCATGCCAAGGGGACAAAAGGTGTTTTTGCATGCTCGGCTCTGAAGGCAAGAAATGCCTGACAGCGTGGAGTGTGGCTGAAGATGTGTGTGTGTACGTGTGTGTTTGTAGGTGTGCGGTCTCCGAACCACATGTCCATCCAGCTCATTCACTTGACATGCTTGGCCATCATCAATACTGTGGAATGCAACCGAAAAGGCCAGTGAGCTTGTGCATTTCCATTCCAGTTCAGAGTTTGAACCACTGTTGTGCCTGTTGCTCGCAAACAAAAGCTTCCCACATGGGAACTCATGTTGGCCAGCCTGAAAAGGCTCTCTGTGCTTTTGTTTTTTGTGGGCTTGTGCAACATTATTCCAAAAAAACAAACAACCTCAACATGGTGTGTTCAGAGAAGAATGTGAGAAGATCAAAATAAGTAATAATAACTACAACAGCAACAACACTGTAAAAATGGTGTGTTGAATTTTATTTTGTCAAGTGGTTGTGCGAAATAAAATCATTTATTTCACAAGATACATTTTTTTTAGGAGACGATCCATCTTACTTTAAAAATGTATGTAAATTCAACACACTATTTTATTAGTTAGCAAGAATAAGAATAATAATTTTAATTAATATCATGCCTTTGAAGGGAACGAAAACACGTTCCTGTAACTCAGAGCTAATTAAAATTGCTCAGTGTGTATGTGCCTACTTATGTTACTAAATGCATGATTCAAAGAACAGATGTCAACAACGCGGCCCGTGGTCCAGTGGTTAGCCCAGTGCGGAGGTGCAGGGTTCGATTGCTCCCAACTAACCCTCACAATACATTTGGGTCTGCCAGGTTGGACCGGCATCTCCCCCCGCCATTGGAGTCAACTCACCACCAGGTGGTGATCAGTTCACAGCTCCGCCTCTCTCTTCAGCCAAGTGTCCAAAACATGTGGCAGCAAATCTAATGATAAGACCACAAAGTCAATCATTGAACTGCAGCCTTTGTATATCCCAGTTTAAAATGTACTGCAAACTGTGGTTCCATTTCAAATTGTTTAAAGTGCCATGCAGCGGGTCAAGAATCTTTTGAGCCATGTTTCATTTTGTTTTTTAAAACACAACTATTTTTCAATGATGAAAACTTTTGACAATTCTGAGGAGCAAGGAATACAGTGAAACTCCTCTACAGCGAAACCTACATGGGCGAAAATACCCCTTAGTGTGAAAAAATGTTCATGCATTAAAGCCATTCCCACTTTTCTGCGCCCCCTATAACGAAAAGTCCCGCTGTTCCGTTATACGAAATCTTTTTCTCTGCTCTTGCCTCGCAACGAGATTCACGACAACGAAAACAAGCCTTCCGCAAAAGTCTAATCCAACCTCAGTATGCTACAGCGACCTCTGCTGCTTCGTTCAGAAACGGCAACAGCAACCACCACACTGGTTTACACATGCGCAGTAGTCTAGGAAGTAGTTGTTTCAGACGCAGCACAAAGTTGCATTGCTAAAATGGCTACAAATGGCTACCTTTCCAGACCAAGGAGTCAAGAAAAGAAAAGCTTTAATGTTTGAAGACAGGATAAAGGTAATAAAAATGAAAGATGGAGGAGGCAAAATAAAACACATTATGCAATAAATTGATGTATGTGAAAATAAATGCTGATCGTAAATTTCGCAATTTCTTTCCCTTTTTTCTTTCTACGCTGGCTATATGAAGTGTCAAATAAGTGTATGCTCATACTTATGCACTACTGGAATAAAAATAAAAAGTACACATATACGTGTTTTGTGTGTTCGTGTTTACGTCTGAGATAGAATTTGCGACAGTGAAAAGTCCCCTGTTGAGAAAAATTTCTTGCTGCAAACATGATTTCGTTGTAGAGGAGTTTCACTGTATTAGCAACAGGCAGCAGTTGACGTAGGTTGAGTTAAGAGAGCCATCAATGTGAGAAAAATCAAATTTGGCCTTCAAATGGCAGATGGATTCCTCTGATAGAGGTTGAGTTCTTTCGGTCCTTTTATTCTCTTTAAATATCATCCCCTAGCCTTGACATTTATCTTGTCTCCTCATCCTGTTTTATCTGGAGCAGATTATGAGGTTTGGAGAAGTTCTGTCTCATTGTTGCCTAGCTGACCGGAAAGATTGTCATAGTTGCAAAGAACACAATATATATATATATATATACTGTATATATGTATGGCCAAGTTGTTAGCGCGTGGACCTCACAGTGCAGAGGTACTGGGTTCAGTTCCAGCTCCGGCCTCCCTATGTGGAGTTTGCATGTTCTCCCCGGGCCTGCGTGGGTTTTCTCCGGGTACTCCAGTTTCCTCCCACATTCCAAAAACATGCATGGTAGGCTGATTGACCACTCTAAATTCTCCCTCTGTGTGAGTGTGAGCGTGGATGGTTGTTCGTCTTCAGTGTTCCCTGCGATTGGATGGCCACCAGTTCAGGGGGTACGGCTGGGGTAGGCTCCAGCACGCACGCGACCCTTGTGAGGATGAGCGGATAATAAAATGGATGAATGGATGGACGTTAGTAAAGGGCAGATTTGGAAAACACAGACTGGCGTCAAGTGACTTCCTAGACGGGCTGCGGACC
>NW_017805275.1:3060428-3072701 GCF_001891065.2 Hippocampus comes
ATATACCACACCAGACAAGACCCAAGGTGTAGGTTGTGCAAAGAGGCACCTGAGACGATCCAACACATAACTGCAGGGTGTAAGATGCTGGTAGGGAAAGCCTACATGGAACGCCATAACCAGGTGGCTGGCATAGTCTACCGAAACATCTGTGCAGAGTATGGACTGGAAACCCCAAGGTCAAAATGGGAAACACCTCCGAAGGTGGTGGAGAATGACAGAGCGAAGATCCTGTGGGACTTCCAGATCCAGACTGACAAGATGGTAATGGCGAACCAACCAGATATCGTGATCATAGATAAAGGGCAGAGGAAAGCCGTTGTAGTGGATGTAGCGGTCCCAAGTGATGGAAACATCAGAAAGAAGGAAAATGAGAAACTCGAGAAATACCAAGGGCTCAGAGAGGAGCTGGAGAGAACCTGGAAGGTAAAGGTGACAGTCGTGCCGTGCCTGTGGTGGTCGGAGCACTCGGGGCAGTGACCCCCAAACTAGATGAGTGGTTGCAACAGATCCCGGGAACAACATCGGACATCTCAGTCCAGAAATGTGCAGTGCTGGGAACAGCAAGGATACTGCGCAGAACCCTCAAGCTTCCTGGCCTCTGGTAGAGGACCCGAGCTGAATGAGGGATGGACACCACCCGAGGATTTTGTTATATATATATATTGAATATAGAGTATACTGGGAAAAAATTGGATACTTTGATTTCATAATTATAAAAAAACATTGTTGTGGCATTTGTGAGTTGTATATTTAGACTGATCCGATGCATTGTTTTAATACGATAAAGCTTTTTTCCAAGGGTAAATTTTATTTTATCCTTTTTTTTATATATATATATTGAATATAGAGTATACTGGGAAAAAATTGGATACTTTGATTTCATAATTATAAAAAAACATTGTTGTGGCATTTGTGAGTTGTATATTTAGACTGATCCGATGCATTGTTTTAATACGATAAAGCTTTTTTCCAAGGGTAAATTTTATTTTATCCTGTGTCAAAAAGTGTGGTGCCTGAAGTACATCCCAATGTAATGTAAAACATCTTTGACTTAATCATGAAGGTGTTTCATCATTTTCACATTTTTGTCTCATTGTTCTGAGCATTGGTCTATGCCAGGGATGTTAAACTCATTTTAGGGGTCTTCACACAGCACACATTTGCTCCGGTGCTGCACCGATGTATTTTGTTGCGATATATCTTACACCGGAGCAAATTTTGTGGAGCGTTCACACATACAAAGCCGCTGACCGCGTTAGCACCGGCGCAGCGCCGGTGCAGCCCCACTTGGGTTCACACGCAGTTTCTGCAGCGGAGCAAAATGATAGAAAACAAAGAGCTGTCGTGTTGGTTCTTTTTAAAACATATACAACTCAAGCAACTACTGTACAGGCACGTCCTTCTCCTTCTCGGTCTCCGTGCCTTCTGCTCGAGAGGCGTTCAGTGACCGCCCCCGAAAACGTAAATCAGCGATAACTTCAATGACACTCAGAAAAGCAAACATATAATGCGCCAAACAAAAAATCAAGAGAGGAAATCACAAAATAAATTCTATGGGGGGGTTGTGAACACACAACAGAGGAACAAACTACACAAACAACTCCGAGACAGTCCAGTCTCCTACAAAAGGAAAGATGATGTTTGGGGACTATCCACCCCCCGTTCTAGTTGAGATGGTATTACCCAAGAAGCAAGATGCCGCTTGCTACTGTTATTGCCAGTTGCCATTCTACTGTTATTGCCAGCCATCATGTCGTGTGTCGTTATTAGACAAACAGATGACGGAAGTACAACAGAGCACGAAAACACCGCATTTTAGCCGTATGTAATCAACTCTTCTCATGCGTAGCGAGGCTACACTCCCCCCGCCGCAAACAAGCATTTGCTCTGGAGCAAATTTTTAACCCTGTAGTGTTCACACGTACCATTTTACATCGGTGCTGCCCCGCAAACGAGCATTTGCTCCGGAGCAAATTTTTGGTTAAATTTGCGGCGGGGGGAGTGTAGCCTCGCTACGCATGAGAAGAGTTGATTACGTACGGCTAGAATGCGTTGCTTTCAGGGGATACACCGGTGTAACTTTGCACGTGTGAACGCTCTACTGGGGCAGTACCGGCGTAGCACCGGAGCAAATGTTGCCGTGTGAACACCCCTTTTGTCGCAGGCCACATCGTAGTGACAGTTTCCCTTGGAGGGCCATTTTACTGTGAAAATATACAAAAAAAATATCAGGAATAATCGTTGATTCAACTATTGTCTCAGTGAATGTAATAAGGGGTTTGTTAACAAGAAAATGCTTTCACTATCTGTCATTTACAATCACAAGAGATGTTAAGAGGGCTTGGATACTGTAAGCTACCGTGTAAGTTCAAAAAATTTGACACTGAAGGTGCTTGCTCTGTGTATGATAACGCTTGTTTTTTCAGTTTTTGGAGTTGAGGACTGAAATAAAAGATCACAGGGACTGAACAAATGTTAGCCGAGGGCAGCATGAGGAATGCTCGCCAATATTTCCTCCCACTCATGATCAGAGCACTGTGGAGACCTGCTCCGGCATGAAATTTCAAATCAGCCTCTGCCCAGTATGACTGAGTTTAAGTTTCGTCGGGAACAAGTGGAAAATGGAAGCACATCTTCATGATGAGGTTACACCGCATTCTTGAGGTTACATTCGCCGTAAAAAAATGTGTCTAATTGCTGGTGGCAGTCAGGATCACTTAAATTCCCAGCTAATTGTAATTTAGAAGAAATCATTCCTCCAGTTATTGTTTTTTTGTGTTTTTGGAAAGTAAAAGACAACCCCCATTTTGTGTGACAATAAACCAAAGGTTATCTGAAGTACCCATGATTACACTTGCAAAATATCAAAACATTTAATTTTAAACCTGGGCTGCACTAATGTACCCGCGTAGTCAGACCTCAGACATTCAATTAATGTATCCTGTATGCACTCACAGCAGAATTTTCTAGCTGCATTTCTATTCTGCAGCCAGTACAAAGTCTTTAGGCCTGGAGTTATATGTTCTGATGTCTTTGTTCTAGTCAGAACCCGAGTTGCAACATTCTGAATGAGCTGTAGCTGTTTGGTCCTCTTCTGAGGGAGTCCAGTAAGAAGACCGTTACAATAATCAAGTCTACTGGACATAAAAGGGAGGCTAAGATTCTCCTGGTCTGTTTGGTGCATGCAACCCTTCAATCTGGATGTGTTTTTGTCAGCTGCTAAAAGGCTGTCTTAGTGATTTTTAAGGGTCTAAATTTACAATAAATGTAATCCTTGCAGTTGTGACTGATGTATTAATTTGGGGGGTGAGTGCGCAATTTGAAGACCCCCTTGAAATTGCTTTGCTTTTTTTTTGTACTGTAGAAATATTATTCTTAGGCCAAATGAATTTCCTTTTTGGGCACGTACATACAAGCATGGTCCGTCTGATGAAGATTGACATTTGGTTAGCGTCACAGGTGTTATCCCCAAATTCAATCAATCACATGCTCGGGAATAAAAATCAAAAGGCAGTCATTTGACTCCAGATGTCCTTTATAGTTATCTTCATATTTGTTCACCTGATGGATGGTTTCCATTAGATTAACCTACCAGCCAGTGTTCATTTTGACGAGAAATTTTAATTTAGTTGAATACTTTTCAGACTAAAATTAATTAGTCATCTGATTGTATTTTAGCTTTATTCCAATTTTGGTCGACGAAAACAGAGCAATTTTCATCAACTAAATGAATCATTAATATAGTCGATATTTTCCTTCAGCATACATTAAAACTTTTATACAGAACACCTCTTTGTAAGTGTCATCTAACATGCAATACACCCATTGAACACAAATGACTCTTTGTTAAATTTTGTTTCAAGGAAAAATGTTGAAATAACATTAAGGTACTGTACTTTAAAACTTACCAGTACACAATTACCCCAGATTCGTTACAATGACTGTAACCATGTTTGAACATTAATCTTAATAAAGTGCAGTGCGCAGTCCTTGCAGCAATGCTGGTAACACAACCACGGAAGGCGAACATTTATTTACTTGGGTTCATCTTAAGGAGAGCACTTTGTGCTATTGGGACTTTTGTTGTGTTATGTTTCCCTCTAGTGAGGTCACCTGTGACACTGGGCACTCAAAACAAGAGCAATGACAGTATTATTTACCTTACCATCTCGGGTTAAGTCGCTGATGGTGTAGTGGTACACTCGCCTGACTTGTCAGCGGGCAGCGTGGGATCAGTTCCCACTCGGTGACGGTGTCGTCGTGGGTGTGAATGGTTGTTCGTCTCTACATGTGCCCTCTGACTGACTGCCGACCAGTTTGGGGTGTCGCCTTCAGCTCAAAGTCAGCGGTGGTGAAAATGGGTGGATGAACATCTCTGAATGTACTTTCTGGAGATGACACCATGAATTTAAATAATGACACCAAGATGTTTTGCAAGTTATGGCATCCAGGAAAGACGGATATGCAGGGTTTAGGCATAGCAGCAGGCAAACTTCAAACTGCATAGCATTTTAGCCCCCCCGATAATGAAGCAAAGAAAAAAAAATATGCAGCAAAACAATTTAAGCCCATATTTCCGCAACTGTATGCATGCATGTATGTACTGTGCATATGTATAAGATAAGAAAACCTTTATTTGTCTCACAATGGAGAAATTCACAATTTACAGCAGCAACATTTGGAGGGAAGAAAGTAGAAAAACATGAAGTATTTGCACGCACAAAATAAATTAAAAAAATTAACTGTACACAGTAACACAGTACACTGTACACAGTATGTATGCATGTATGCCTGTATGCATGCATGTGCGTATGTATAATATAGTTAGAAACAAATCAAAATATAGTATATTCGGTCACATTCAAAAATCATGCATGTTAGTGAATTGATGACGCTATAATTGTTTATAGGTGTGGAGAATATGACAACCTTTTCAGATGAGGACAATTGGTATAGAAAATTGATGGGTGGGTGATTGCTTACATTTTCCCAGTCATCAGAGAAAATTTGGCTGTAAGTTATTTGTGAGTTTGTTGTGAAAATTCCATTCTTCTGTTGAAGCATACAAGATTTGAGATATCTTGTTGCGGAGGAATGCACAGAGCAGGCACGGTTAACTGCCTTGATGATCACGTTGTTTAGTGGAGGAATTAGTAGCAAGACTGACAGATATGGTATGAAGAACATGACAAAATGTAGCTTGTATTCTTATACCCGATTCCTTTTTTTTAAATTAAGAATAAGCTGTATTATTGTCCGCCAGCATTTCCCTACCTCAGTTTTATTGGGTAGCCGATTGTCAGCAAAATGTTGCAAGCTATCTTATTGATCATCAAGCAGATCAACAGTTTCTTGGCAACAGGCTTGTTGATTTATGCTTGTTGTAAAATATTGTCTGTTCGACATGTTTATCATTTGTTTTTATCAGCAGTTCCCAGTATTTACTATATGCCCTGCACCCCAAGAAAAGGTTTAATATACAGTAGTTTGAAAAAGAAAAAGAAGGATCTCTTCTCGGTTGAGAACCATCATGTCAATCTTAGGTAATTAAGTGATGCTTATTCATCTATTTTCTGTACCACTTATCTTCACTGGGCTCACAGGTAAGCTGCAGTTTGTCCTTGCTGACTTTGGGTGAAAGCCAGGGAAAACTGAACTTGGTGCTAACCAATCAGAGGGCTCATATTAGGGCTGGGTGATCACATAACAAATAACAATTACGATTCCTTTTGCTTTATATTGAAATCATGATTTATTGATTTCAGACCTTAGCATTTATTGAACTACTAAAACTCAGCTACTCAAAACTACCAACATAGCCCTTGCTCATTCATCCCTGCACGTAGAACACTGTATTCTCGAACACTCTATTCTTTTTAGGTTTTGTCCTTTTGTTTCCTTTACAAAATTACCTTTGAAAACATTATGTGAAACTCAAAGCTCTTGCATTTTCATTCTGCCTCATCCACACCTTTTCTACCTTGCATGTTTATACACGACGGCCCGGTGATCCAGTGGTTGGCGCGTCGACCTCACAGTGCAGAGTTACCGGGTTCAATTCCAGCTCCGGCTTCCCCGTGTGGAGTTTGCATGTTCTCCCCGGGCCTGCATGGGTTTTCTCCGGGTACTCCGGTTTCCTCCCACATTCCAAAAACATGCATGGCAGGCTGATTGAACACTCCAAATTGTCCCTCAGTGTGAGTGAGAGCCCGGATGGTTGTTCGTCTCTGTGTGCCCTGTGATTGGCTGGCAACCGGTTCAAGGTATCCCCCGCTAACTGCCCAAAGACGGCTGGGATAGGCTCCAGCACCCGCCGCGACCCTTGTGAGGATAAGCGGATCGGAAAATGGATGGATGGATCTTTATACATATTCAACAAGTGAATAAGGATCTTCTTGATCATATTTATTTTCCTCTTATTGTTGTTGTTCTATTTTGCTTTTTAAAAGTGGAGGGATTTACTCAGCTAACCTAGGTCCTCAGGTATTTGTGCCATATCACGTGGAAATGTGTGTTGGTGTGTTGGAATTCCTTGAATCCCTAAAATCTCGATATTACTTGAAAGAGCAACAAGAAATGACAATAGTAACAATAGTAAAATAAGAATAAACTAAAATAATTACAATAAAAATAATAAATGAAAATAAAAGCTAGCGATTATTGTTATGCATACATTGGCCTTTTAGGGGTAGTGTGGTGGATGGATCGAGTACACACTTATAGTGTGATGAGTAAAAGAAGAAATTTGCACATGCGCTGATTTATTACAGTAATCCCTTGTTTTGCATGGTTAATAGGGACCAGAAACCTCCCATGAAGGGTGAAAACCATGGGGTATAATTCCACCCTCCATGGAAATTTTCGTGTACGTGTATGTGGGTACCAGCATGCTTAAAATATGTAAACAGCAGTTATACTTTACATATTTGAGACAAAGATTACAACAGTGCATGTATTTACTTAAATCTTTAATGATAAAGATTGTACAGGAATTAACATGTGCGATTGGCTGGCAACCAGTTCAGGTTGTCCCCCGCCGACTGCCCGAAGACGGCTGGGATAGGCTCCAGCACCCCCCCGCGACCCTTGTGAGGATAAGCAGATCGGAGAATGGATGGAGGAATTAACATTCATCAACATTGTCTTCTGAGAGAGGCAAAGAGGCTTGTTTTGGTGGCATAGAATGCAGCTCTCACTTGACTCGTACAGGCTTTAGGTTCACTCTGAGTCTCTTCTGCTGGAGGCGCTGACGGTGTAGGTGTGGTTTTTAAATTGGAGAAAAACATGGTGATGGGTCGTGCTATGACGCTCATTTTGTCTTCTTATGAGATGAAATCGGTTTAAGGTTTCTTTTTTTTATCAGACAATGGTCTTATAAGTGAAGAAAAAAACTCTTCCCAAGATTATTTTGAGGTTCATTATGTTCATATTTATCTCAGATCTTTGACATTTTTGTTGAAACAACCACAACTTTTAACAGTACAATAAATAACAATACAAATAAAGCATTTCTTTGTACGAGAGCAAACATACATCAAAGAATTAAATCATTATTTCCCTGGCTAAATACAATTTTTCATTAGTGTTACAGTGTTACAGGGCGGGGCCACATTCGACCACAAGCTTCCTAACCACATGTATGATGAAAATGCTATTTAAGATAAATTTGCATATTTGCTCATTTCTTTTTCTTTTTTCCAAAATATTCAGCTTGTTTTTCTTTTTCCGTTTACTGTCTGGTTCAGAAATGAATCGAATAATATTTTGGATCTCAGAAATTTATGCTCAGATAAATTGTGATAACCCCAAGTGATTATTTTACCGAAAAGCATACCAACAGAAAGTACAAACAGAAATTGCTGGACAAAACAAGCCAGGAAAAACAATAAATATACTAAACGCGCTTGCAAAAGGCAAGGTACAAGGAAAAACACAGAGAATACACAAATGAAATGGCACGAGTCCAATGACACGAAACAAAAGATCAAGGGGGAAAAAAAAAAAAATAAACTACTTACAAAGAAGAAACTATGAAAAACGAGAGCGACTTTGCATGATATCGTGAGGTCTGGAAAACAACACTGGAGGCACAACAGCAAGCAAGGTCAATAATCCGACAGAGACTTGGCAACTTGGCAGTCCTTAAATACTTGGTAAGACTTGATTGGGAAACGCGGAACAGGCGCCTGCTGGAGGGATTCGTCCTTCACTCCAGTTGGAGCTGAAACACAAGCAAAACAGACAGAATGTTTATATAAAATTTATCAAATTTATAGTTTTTTTGTGGAAAACATATAAAGAATCTTTAACTTTTGGGACGATTTTTTTTTGGGGGGGCGGGGTGAAACATTTTTGAAATTGCGGGGGAGGGGCGGATTAATCAAGAGGCCACTCAGAGTGCAGTCGCGGTCCATATGAGACACGTGGGCCGCCTGTTGCCTATCCCATTTGTAGTATGTATTATATATAGTATTATTAAGTACTGTATTGTTTACATTGGTACTGTGTTTATTTTCAGACAATGCTTAAAAACTCCCTTGGTTGATCTCATCAGAAAAGAACAAATAAATTAAAAAGAACGATGGACTACTTGACTGGATTGAAAGGTCCAGCGTGACTTCCTTGATGATTTGCTTGATAAACGACAGAGGCTGTCACGTTGGAAGGGAGGGAACTTGTTCTTTGTTGCGCACAACCCTGAAGAGTCCACCACGCGCGCCTCCTGAGTCTTGGCTCGCTCCACTGTTGGCCCTGACAGATGAGACATGCCTCGAAGACCGACGCTGTTCTTGTATTTTGTTGAGTTCCCGCCTGTTTCACATCACATTGTGCCCCTTTGAGCGAAGGAGCGGTCGAGGAGAGTTGTAGGACGCGCGGCGCGCACTTGAACCAGCTGGCGAGAGAAGCGCAAGGATCCCCGCTTTCAAAAAAAGATGAATGACACGGACATTTCCTGCCACAACTCAACCGAGCCGTCATGTGGAAACGCAACCGCATCATCCTCGAGTTTCATCGACATCACCACTTTCATGCACATTTTTCCGTCCATTTATGGCATTCTGTGCGCCGTGGGAGTTCTGGCCAACGGCTTGGTCATTTACGCGGTGGCTGCGTGCAAGAAAAAAATGGTGTCGGACATTTACGTGCTCAACTTGGCCATAGCAGACATGCTTTTCCTCTTGGTGATGCCTTTCAACATCCATCAGCTGGTCCGAGACAGGCAGTGGGTCTTCGGGAACTTCATGTGCAAGGCGGTGGTGGTGGTGGATGTGAGCAACCAGTTCACCACCGTGGGAATAGTTACCGTGCTCTGTATTGATCGGTAAGTCCATTTTTTTTCTGAAATAGTACACTGGAAATAAATCTTTACTGCCGCTGTCATCATAAAACCTTTATGTACCAGACAATGTTCAAGGTCTAGTAAAAACAGGACCACAGTAACTCACTTTGAGGGTGACATTCCATTCTTCTTTTTTTTTAATTATTATTATTATTTTTTATTATTATTATTATTATTATTATTATTATATTTCTATTATTCGACTTACCCATATTGTACTGAACAACCAGCATGGAGGTGTGTAGCTACTGCGTGCCAAATGTTCCTATATGCTCCATTCCAGGTTCTATGGTCCTGATCACATTTACTCTTTGCCGTATTCTCTAATGAGGTGGCATCTCAAAAGAAGATGGGGGGCCAATTCACAAAAAAATACAACTTAAGCTGTTGGAAACTGTAGGTTTACATCGAGGTAAATCAGTTAAAAAGATTTAAAGAAGAAAAGTCTCAATGTTAGCTTGGTTTTATCAGTGACAAACCAAAAGTAAATTTGATAAATAAATTAACAAGTGTGGCATCTCTTGTAGCATTCTTTTTTGCAAATTGTGACAAATTTTCATTATTTTTTTACGTTAAAAAGAACATGGGAAAAAAATGTGATAGCTTGTTGCATTAAGTTTCATTTTTTTAAAACCTTAAAAGTGATATGTTTCAAATTTTTTCTCGAAATATTTTGATGTGGGCCACATTTAGTTTCATGATTAGAATCTGTGGTGTTCCAATAAAAAGACATGCAGTGCTCCACATGTGGCAATGTCACCCCTTCGTTCGATGCTAACTGCACTTGAGCTCAACTAAACAAGTCTTTTCCGGAAGGAACTCCTCCCTGATCCGTCCACAATTTATGAAAGAAAAAAAAAAGATGCGGGGATCTAAAAAATATATTTTTTGTTATTCGACATAAATATCGCTGTAATTTACTGGTGACTCCCTAGAAATGTGGATACATGTCTTCAATGCTGAAATAGCCACTCTTTTAAATTCCTAGGGCCCTCTTTTTAGGACCCAATGCAAGTCTAGCATCAACTGCAGTCTAACTGTGCACATGGGTGGCATTTTCTTTCTTTTGGTATTCTCGCAGACGGTCGCAGTTAGAAATGCCTCTGCTTGACAATGAAGCCGCGCCAGTTTTTACACAGTAGGCGGGGTCCATCCTGAACTGGTTGCCAGACAATCGCAGGGCACACAGAGACTAACAACAATCCGCGCTCACACTCACACCAAGGGAAAATTTAGAGTGTTCAATCAGGTGTGATTGTGAGTGTGAATTGTTGTTTGTCTCTCTGTGCCCTCCGATTGGCTGGCAACCAGTTCAGGGTGTAGCCCACCTACTGCCCATAGACAGCTGGGATCGGCTCAGCACACCCGCGACCCTCATGAGGATAAGCAGTTCAGATAATGGATGATAACTGCCAATAAACAAATATTTTTTTCGAAAGGAAATTCTGTTAGGCATGTCTTTCCTGTTCTTTTGAATTATTTGAAAATGATTCATATATAGGATGTTACAGTCCAGAATCAGTTTTCTGTAGCACCAATGCACATTAGTTCACAAAATAACTAGAGCCTATTCCAGCAGCACTTGGGACGAGACACGGGTTACACCCTGGACTAGCACCTATCGGGAGAAACAACCTTTCACGCACACATTCGCACCAATGGGCAGTATTGAGTCTTCGACTGACATAACATGCCTCTTTTTGGACTTTTGACGGAAGCTGTAAGGAGGATATGGCAACCACTTTTTCACTCTGTTGCCATATAAACATCCCACATATTTTAACATGTGTTGATAATTTTTTTGACAGCAGTTTCTTTGAAGTTTTCATGTTTAGAATAGCATGGGAGGTCACGGTCTACAGGTTTCCCACTCCTACTTGAAAGCAAAACCATCTTATGATCAAATGCAGCTTAGTTTTACTTGTTATATAAACTATGTGGAAATTTGTGATTTTCCTGACCATGTCGATAAACCCTCTCAGAAACAATCATGCTGGAGTTATAATACCAAGAATTATGTATGATTGCGGCAATGTTCCCAGTGTGATTATGTAATCATCTGTGGCATTTAGATTGTCTCTTTAAATGCAAAGCATCATTTAAGAATGTGTCATCCTTCAGAGTGAGACGAAATACGTCTATTCACGTATTTGAATCAGCGGAATTTTCTTAGTAAATTATTTTTAACAAGAAATTCCCTCAGAAATCATGTGGAAATTTGTGATTTTCCTGACCATGTCGATAAACCCTCTCAGAAACAATCATGCTGGAGTTATAATACCAAGAATTATGTATGATTGCGGCAATGTTCCCAGTGTGATTATGTAATCATCTGTGGCATTTAGATTGTCTCTTTAAATGCAAAGCATCATTTAAGATTGTGTCATCCTTCAGAGTGAGACGAAATATGTATATTCACGTATTTGAATCAGACACATAATTCATGTCATTCTGCATCCGCGGAATTTTCTTTGTAAATTATTTTTAACAAGAAATTCCCTCAGAAATCTTGTGTGATGCTCATGTAAATGCACTCTACAGCATATCATAGTAATTCTATACCACAATCAGATGCCATACACACACACACACAATACAATGAAAAAGCTGCATGTTCTCCCTGCGTGGGTTTTCTCCGGGTACTCGGTTTCTTCCCACGTTCGAAAAACATGCCTGGTAGGCTGATTGAACACACTAAATTGTCCCTGGGTGTGAGTGTGAGCGCGGATGGGTGTTCATCTGTGTGTTTGCCCAGCGATTGGCTGGCAACCGGCTCAGGGTGTGCCCCAACCAGTGCACGCAGCTAATGCCCAAAGACGGCTGGGATCGGCTCCAGCACCACGCGACACTTGTGAGGATTAAGCGGATCAGAAAATGGATGAATGGATGGACAATGAAAAAGCAAGTCACCTTTAACCTACGGTGGGGCA
>NW_017805275.1:3072726-3076164 GCF_001891065.2 Hippocampus comes
CCGGGGTGTGAGTGTGAGCGCGGATGGTTGTTCGTCTCTGTGTGCCCTGCGATTGGCTGGCAACCAGTTCCCCGCTGACTGCCCAAAGGCGGCTGGGATCGGCTCCAGCACCACGCAACACTTGTGAGGATTAAGCGGATCAGAAAATGGATGAATGGATGGACAATGAAAAAGCAAGTCACCTTTAACCTACGGTGGGGCGTGACCTGCATCACGGAAAGTTGTTGTCAGTCTGTGTTGAAGTCTGCAATTTCAGCTTGCGGTGACAGCTCTTTTTGTGCCCAATCATGGTACCCACCTGTTCCCAGTTAGCCTGTTCACCTGTGGGATGTTCCAAACAGGTGTTTGATGAAGATTCCTCCACTTCCTCAATCTTTTTTGCCACCTGTTCCAGCTTTTTCGGAACATGTTGCAGACATGAAATGATACGGGAGTGATTATTTGCTAAAAACAACATGTGTGCCCTGCGATTGGCTGGCAACCGGTTCGGGGTGTCACCCGCCTACTGTCCGAAGACGGCTGGGATAGGCTCCAGCACCCCCCGCGATCCTTGTGAGGATAAGCAGATTGAGAAAATATATATATATATATATATATATATATATAGATGGAATATGCTTGAGCAAAATGCAAATTTTAACTGAAACAATTTCGATTTTCAATTTTACATGAACACTTTTCACTTGGAGCAGTTATTCACACATAATCTCTGACACAATATTACTGTCTATTAACAACAGTGAAAAAAATATTCTGCCACACAACAGCTACTTTAACAGCTCTTTTTCGGGAATCGAAACAGAGCAATATAAAATTATAAAGTGCACATCTAAGGTAAACTAGTACTCAGCCTATAGTGTATTTAAGCCATGGGTGCATATTTCGTTTTTCTCAAGTTTGCTTTGAACACAGCAGTCAGGCTCCGTTGATTCTGTTGGTCCTTCTTGCGTAGAAGTCTCGCTTTGGTACTGTGTAGACATCATTTCAGATGACTACACTTGGTTCGAGGCACGCACAACACTGGAGACGTTTTATTTTCAGTGTGGTCGCTACGACTGCACCGCTGAACTCTCGACGTGTCTACTCTCAGCGCACCGTCACTGTCAGACAAACACAGAGAAGCTCCACCCCCTTTATTTATATGGACACGGAACACGGTAACCTTCCACACAAAATAGTTCCAAACAAGTAACGATCGTGTCAGTGTCACAAAACCAATTATGTGGGTGAGTGTTTTAGTCCATATCAAAAACGAACTGTTGTAGTGACTTCTGTGTACATAATTCACCACCAACTGCAAATGTGTGAATGCAATGTTCATATGCTTGTCAGAGAGTTCACGATTATTTGGTAACGGGGTAGAAATAATTGCAGTCCCTTTAAGGACCGCCCAAACAAGTAACGATCGTGTCAGTGTCACAAAACCAATTATGTGGGTGAGTGTTTTAGTCCATATCAAAAACTAACTGTGCTATTTAGTTGCATAGTCTTCGACTGGGGATTACTTGGACTGCACTCACTGTCCATCCATCACGCTCACAGCATAATGCATGGCCTTGAACAGCCCTTTTGGTGATCAGACTGCTCTGCATAAATTGCAATTAATCTGAATGCCCTTTGGACAATTTCGATGTCAATGATGTCTTCTTAGAAGTGCACTGCACATATTCACATGCAGTTACATTGCAGAAAGATGAATGCAAAGTCATATCAGGCAAATGGCTTAATAAAAGGTTCTTTTTTTTCATAAATGGCCGAGTAGCTTCGAAATTGAATGATGTACAGCTTTATTATTCCTGTAAGGGAAATTATGCAAAGTTGAATGAATAGTCTGTTGATTAGTTTATTGGTTAGTGAGGAAAATTCAGCCATAATTAACCAATTAATCATGAAACCTTGGAGGGCTCCCTGAAAGGTTACAGACGAGAACCATAGTTTGAAATGAGGATCTGGATAAAAGTAGATGAAATCTTTTTGAGTTTTACTATTTGAGGCACAATATCAATTTCATGTAACTTTCTGTCCACTCATGCCTTTTGAAACTTCCAACAGCCTAAGAACCGGGAAATAGCCATTAACTAACAAAACGAGAAGTATTGCTTTCATTGCTTGTTTGTTCATTAACGTGATCACGAATGTACTGTAAATTATATGTGCCAAGCAAGAGCGTCAAAAATTTTAGTTGGTCGTTTACAATTTAGATTTACACCCTCATTCATGTGTGTTTTGAAAATTATCCCTGCACACATCCCTTTAAGACAGGGTATTTGTAACAATTTCAATCTGGATTCCGCACACGACACAGCACCGAAACTGCCCTCCTTAAAACACCAATGACCTCCTCCTGTCCTCTGACTCCAGCCTACTCTCCATCCACATCCTCCTTGACCTTAACACCACCTTCGACACCATCAACCACTCCATCCTACTCTCTTGCCTTCAATCCCTCAACATCACAGGCAATGCACTCACCTGGCTTCACTCATATCTCACGGGCAGGAACAAATTCATTCACATCAGCATCTGCTCCTCCTCCACTGCCCCCCTGTCCCAAGGTGTCCCCCAGGGCTCTGTACTCAGCCCTTTTCTCTTTATCCTCTACCTTCTCCCCTTCGGCCAAATCATTCGTCATCATCAAGGTCTCTGCTTCCACTGTTAGACTGTTGGCGTCCAATTATACATCTCCACCAAATCGTTCACCCCAACAACCACTCCACCCTGTCTGATATCAAATCCTGGATGCAAACAAACTTTCTCATTCTTAACTGCCCACCCAAAACAGCCTCCAACTTTAACCTCACTATCGACAACTCCACCCTGTCCACCTCCTCTCACTGTCGCAACCTTGGTGTCCTTTTTGACAATAATTTCTATTTCAACCAACGCATCACCCAAATGACCAAAACTGCTTTCTTCTACCTCAAGAAAATTTCTCGCCTCGACCCCTCACTTTCTTTCACTTCCGCCCAAACCCTCATCCACGCCATCATCTCCTCCCGCATCGACTACTGCAGTGGTCCTCAACTAGAAATGCTGTAGGTCCATTTTTTTTTTTTTTTTTTAATAAGACCAAGTTCCGGTCCCATGCACGGCGGTCATGGGGAGCAGGGCTATATGCCCATTTAGTATGGTCAAGCCAAGCTTATACAAATCAACACTCCTCACAACCAACCAATAATGGGGTGCATGAAAATAACAATTATTCACTTTGCCAGTACACAGCAAATAATGAGAGGTATTGTGTTGAGGCACAGGAACTCTTTTATTTTGTTAAGTTGTGCCTGCTTAAGTACTGCAGTTGATGTAAATAAGTTAATATAACGCAACATACAATTTTACAAAAATTGTAAAAGTATTATTCCTGAATATTTATTTTACTTTCAACCACTCGACATGTTCAGTGGCATCAGTGCTATACATACACATATAGTTCTTATT
>NW_017805275.1:3076621-3095608 GCF_001891065.2 Hippocampus comes
CGACATGCCCTGCTCAGCCAGGGTCTCCAGTTAGTCAAACATTATACAACACACAGTCGCACTGCTGCAGTCCTGTGCAATACATCTGTTAGTGCAGGCAAAGAATACAACGGATAATTTTAACAAGCGATCGCGGTAATGCGCAGATTATAGTCCACAAATATAAAATGTATAACGTAAAAATCACTTTATAAATTATTATTGTATACAATTCGCTGAGGGTCCGGACAGAGGAGGTCCGGACAGAGGAGGTCGGCGGTCCGGTCGTGGATCGCGGTCCGCCAGTTGAGGAAGGCTGGACTACTGCAATAGCATCCTCTATGCTACAACATCCAAACTCCTCAACAAGCTACAATACATCCAAAACACCGCCGCCTGCCTTTTCACCCACACCTACTCCCGTGATCACATCACCCCTGTCCTAAAAAATCTCCACTGGCTCCCCGCTCCCCAGCACATTCGATTTAAACTTCTCCTACTCATCTATAAAGCCCTTTTTTTCCCCTCTCCTTTTTTTTCCCTCTCCTTCCCTAGTGTTTACTTTCTCAACTAAGATCTCGGGGCACTGTACATACGTCGAGTACTGACAGGCCCTTCGCACTGTATCCCATGTTCATCATTGTTTTTCATGTTTCTAATGCAGAGCGTGGCTGTTAAGTGCAAATTACCCCATAGGGATAAATAAAGTTTTCTGAATCTAAATCTGAATTCACAATCAGGCCGCCCAACACCTCTCCAAGCTTCCCCACCCATACACTCCTTCAAGCACCCTCCGATCCTCAAATGCAAACCTCCTCGCCATCACCATGACGACACACATAACCTGCCTTCTCTGTCGCTGCCCCCACCCTCTGGAACTCTCTACCTCAACACATCCGCAGATGTACTGACCTCCCATCCTTCAACTCGTTTCTCAAAACTCACCTGTTCTGCGATGTTATTAATGTGTTTCAATCTTTGTTACTTATTTCTTGCTTTGTGTTTCTTTTCTTGACGTGTGCGTTTTGAAACTTGTGTATATTCTGTTTTAAACTGTCGGTTTTTATCTTGTATTTATCTCTCTGGAATGTCCTCCCACTGAACATTCGGCAAGCCTCCTCGCTGCCCATCTTTAAAACCCGCCTCAAAACTCACTTGTATTCTTTGGCATTTGACTCAGCGGGTTAGGGTTAGGTTTGGGGTTGGGGTTAGGGTTAGGGTTAGGGTTAGGGTTGGGGTTTTGCTTTGCTTTACTGTTGTATATGTTAGTTGTTCCATGTACAGCACTTTGTGTGCAACGATCGCTGTTTGAAAGTGCTCTATAAATACTTTTGAGTTGAGTTGAGTTGTATTTCTTAACTCTTGTTCTAAAGTGTCTCTGAGTAGTGTGAAAATTACTTTCAAATAAAATGTATTATTATTATTATTATTATTATTATTATTATTATTATTATTATTATTATTATTATGTGTGGACGAACAGGAACAAACTGCTCCTTCTCACTGTTAGTATGTTCCTAATTTTAATATTCTCTCCTTAAATTTGAAAGCCCTTCCCTTTGAATGAATACTTTTTGGATATATCCAAGCAGTTAATTGCTTATTTTCCCTTTGGTTTAAATAAGTGGTGTCTGTACTTGCACAGGATCTAAAGTTTCATAGTTTTAACTGGAAGAAAAGTGGATTTGAGTGATCTCGATATTGTGCGCTATGAATTGTTCGTCCAGGGCGTATGCACTCTTAAAACTGCTGGGCCAAAAGTATTTTTACACAAAATTTACTTTAACTTCAATATCTACACCTCTTCAGCCCTCCCAAATCCAATCTTCAACCTAATCAAAAATAACTAACCCAAATTTAGGTTCGGAAAACAAACCCGCATTTTTTGTGTTGGTAGAGTTCTGCCCACGACTCAGTGCCATTTGTATTTGCGTGCTCCTTGTTGTATTTAACAACGTTTATTCCTTCAATGGACAAGTGATGTGCTGAGAGGACATCACGTAAGCGGAACCTCAGAATTGCTTCTAGCTATCAGGGATTAAAATGATGATTGAAAGTAAAACAAGGTGCGTCTTATCACCGGCGTTTCAGACTGCGGAATGCTTCTAAATATGTGACTTCTTTCCCACAGCTACATTGCCATTGTTCACCCCACCTCAGAGCGGAGGACCATTCACTGGACGATCACGATCAACGTGCTGGTGTGGATCGGCAGCTTCCTCCTAACCGTGCCAGTTATGTTGTATGCCAAAGTTGTACGCAGACACCATTTGCAGGTCTGCATGATGTATCTTGATGGGCCCGAGGACATGTACTGGTACACCCTCTACCAATCTATCCTGGGCTTCATCATCCCCCTAATCATCATTAGCACCTTTTACTCGCTCACGCTCTACCACGTGTTCAGCTCCATCCGTCGAGTCAAACGCAAGCAGACCACGTGGGCCAAGAGGGCCACAAAGATGGTGCTGATGGTGATCGCTCTGTTCCTGATCTGCTGGTCACCCTACCACGTCATCCAGGTGATGAACCTGCGCAACAATTCCCCGACCATCGCCTTTATCTACGCCTACAACATCAGTATCTGCCTCAGCTACTCCCATAGCTGCATCAACCCGCTAATGTTGCTCATCTTTGCCCAAAATTACCGTGAACGTCTTTGTCGCAGCAACACGCGCAACAATTCCCAGCACTCATCCAAGTTGACGGTGGTCAAAACAGAGGGTTCCAGTATGGCCCTTGAACCCAGTTATCGTTGTACTGCCATTTAGTGACAAACTTGTTTGGCAGAGAGACATGGACAAGTTGCTGTTTGTTCGAATGGACAAGATAATGTAGCCCGTGAAATTCGTACAACAGATACCACACTGAGAGTGTCAGGTTCGGCAAAAGAGGTGAAGCGCATTTGTGTCCTTACTGACGGAACGTTAGCACTGGTCCAAGCATATAAACAATGGAAGATGGGATGCTGAGGTAGCGCTCAAGTTTAACTGTTTGAGGATGTCATAATACTGGGAGCTCCCTATGTCGGTCAATGTGTTTTGAGAGAGTGGTTCAGATTTTGGCCCTGTTGTGATGTCACTGCCATAACAAAGATCTGCGGTTAGCGCTACCATGTCAACGCCAAGAGCAACGCAGAGCTTACGTGTTCGATACACAAATTAGCAGGTGCTTTGTACCAACATTCCAAAACAACCACAATGTGACATAAAGTTCAAAAGGACCCTCAAACTCGCAGGAGAATCTCCTCAGGCTCGGGGGGCCAACTCTGCTTCAGTACACTATACATATTTGGCTATACCTCTGATTTTTTGTTTTTTTTTTTTCCAGTTGCTACGTTTCTGACGAGATCAAAGCTCATTTGTCGTCACGGTAATGGAATGACCTAACAGTTCCCCAAAGTGGCTGCTGTAAACAGGGCTATTTTAAGAGGGTGATCAGTGCATGGTAATTGATCCTTTGGGTATTTTGACTGAAAGTATAGACATTTTAACAAAAATTCAGAGAAGTGTTTTAAATGTAGGAAAATTGAATGCATAGTGACTACTATTTTAACAGTTTTTCAAATGTTTGCCATAACTCCACTTTGTTTAATCAGTTTTCAGTTAAAGTGGTAAAGCCCCCTTATCACATATTTTGTTCTAGGTACCATTCGTTTCAATATTAATGTTGATGGTTGATTAATTCACTCAATTATTATATGAAATTTCTGTTTTGTATACTGTATTTTGTTGTCCTACAAAAGTGGAGGATGATGGTTTGTCACATTCAGGCTTCTTGTTGGGCGGACGGCAGTGAGAGCAGTGTGGTAAACACGTCTCAAGATGATGCAGAGAAAGGTCAACACACGGATACACAATCAGGAATGCAAGGCGGGCCAAATTGCCCATGTCACTTGCATCTTCGGAAAGGGGAGATCTTGCAGTTGACCTGCCAATGTCATGTGCCGACCCCAGCGAGTCTATTTCCGTTAAGCATGGCCCACTTGCGCATACAGTGCCTCCGACCTCCCTGATTTCTATGCAAATGAGGGATGCCCCTAGGATTGGCCGGGAAAAAAAATCTTTCCATCCCACAAAGGTGCACAAAGGCACAAACGCTCCATTACAGCCAATTCTGCTTGCGCAAAATTTAGCAAAATACCAAAAGAAAGAAAACGCCACCCATGCACACAGCTAGACCATGCTGTGTGCTCGACTCGTGCTCCGAATGAAAATAGAGCCCATATTATAATTGAAAAAAATACAAATAAACCCTATCAACTCAACTCAACTGCACTTTAAAACAACCACCGTGGAAACAAAGTGCTGTACATGGAGCAAAAATCATTTATACAACAAAAAACAATACATTAATAATGAAGACAGAAGAAAGCACAAAAACAATCAAACTAAAAATTGAGTCTCATGCTGAGTCAAAAGCCACAGAATAGAAATAAGTTGTAATGTTTTATGACGTCGCCATTTAAAGATTTGAAAACAAATAATAGAATCTTAAAACGAACTTTAAACTGTATCGGGAACCAATGAAGGGATGTCAGAGTAGGAGTTATGTGCTCCCTCTTACAAGTACCTGTCATACCTGTCAACTTTTCGGAGCGCCAACCTGTATAAACTACCAAAAAAATCCTTATAAAGAGCAAAAAATCTTTAGAACATACCAAAGCATTTTATATGTCAGAATAACGGCAGAAAAAAACCCATGAAATATGAATGATATATTTGTTTCCTTGTAGAACTTGCTTGTACACTACCGAAGTAGGCAATGAATACTCTGCTGTTTTCAACTAGGAACCACGTGATTTACTGGAAAGTTACCGGAAATGAAAGCATTCGAGTAGACTAGCACCATTCTGGGCAAAAGCAAACGGAACTACCTGTTAGGGGGAGAAAAAAAAAACAAAACAAAAAAAAAAACGGAAATTTTCAGAATCCATATGATTTGTGCGATATGGCCATATACGTAAGATTCACCACAAAATCCGTATGAACTATGGCTAAACCGTATGAGTCGCAGCATTTTGGACAAACTTGAGATGCTGAATGCAGGATTGATTGACTCCAAAGTAAAGTGCATTACAGTAATCCAGCCGAGATGTGACGAAGGCGTGAATACTGTTTCAAAGTGCTCTTGAGGAAGGTTTACCTTGGCAAGCTGGATTGAACAACAGCACTGACTTGCCGGTTCAATTTAAAATCACTGTCCAATCTAAAACTGTTGGCTTAAAATAAGCAGCCAGGGGGCCGAAGATGGGACCAAAACACCATCATTTCTGTTTTCATTGAAATTCAGTGCACTTGCCATGGATTTTGTGAATTAATTTTCAACAAATGGCCCACTAATTTGAAACTTCGTGGAGGTAATGTTGTTTAATGATGTGACACTCAAGTTATTTTCACTGAAATAGTTTCCATTCAGGAACCTAATTACGGCCTGAGATAGTGAAGTGTCATTTCTTTGACAAGGGACCATGGGAATACTGTAACAGCAACTAAAATGGTGAAACGCTTCATCGGTGGTATGTAAATTTCTAGACTGAACATTCAGGCCGTTTTAGTTGGGGAAAACTCTGTTATTATTGTTTGTCATCGTGCGTTTTTAAAATGACAGTGGAATAGAAAACCATACATTTGTGCAAGTAAATCACAAAAATCAAATACGAGATGAGTTCTGGTTTCAGTATGAAAATCATAAGCAAGTGAAGCATCGACAGCTACTAGTTAAGGCTCCTCCGTCATAGGAGGGCCAACTGGTTTGATCGTTTAAAACCAGGTTGCTGTAACTACATACAAACAATATGCCACCTATAAAGTATATCACAGTGTTCATGATTGTCTATGTCTGTGTGGTGTTTGCTGCGGTTGTGGCCCTGAGATCCAAGTAAATTGTGGTTGTGCTCACATGTCTTGGCTTCTAGCTAAATAGCAAAGGATCCAAGAATCAAAGCATCGTTTGTGAACATGCAGATGGGAAGACACTCAGCACAACTGTGCGCGCTGACAAAATGCAACCTTGACGAAGATGTCGCTTGAACGTTGTCGTTTTGTTTTTGTTCAGTGGTCTTGCTGTGCCGTAATGCGCTTGCAAAAATAACTGTAAATGCACATTAGTTGAGATTTACTCTTGCCAACACTTTGAACACTTTCATTAATACTTTCTCTGAGCTGGAATTCTGTTACTTTGGATGGAACTGCTGCTTTGGGACTTGTGGGTTTTTTGGAGGGGAAAACTTTGTAAAGAATTGCTTGTAGAGCTTCAGTGGTTATTTGTCAACATATTTTCAATTCAAACTTCAAAAGAATTTCAATTCAAAAGAACAGGCACCATATTAGAAAAGCCACCTGAGTTTGAAAGGGTACATATTGGATGACATTTTCTTGGGTTATGTGTGCTTATGGTAACGCTCGCCAACATATTTCATATATCAAGTGAATGAGATAATTCGGACAAATCAAAACATTGCACGTTTCGCATTTTCTGTGGATATGGATTGACAAATATGGTGCATGAGACACACTTTCTTTTTCAAAAATGGTACTGAATACTTTAAAAAAAGTATCTGGATCCTAATTCTTTAACTCTGTGCAACCGTTCGACATCATAAAATTGACTACATTCAACACATTTTTATTCTGTGCCGGTCCAAGGTCTTATGTGACACTTTGTGCTTGTATCTATGGAATGTACAGTACACTGCGTGCTGAAGCAGTTGTGTGTTGTGACAGTAACATTGTGAAACAACCGGCGCATATAGAAAAAAAAATACCCAATTGCTCGAATGAGGAATGATTTAATGTCCCTACTGCAGTAGGCTATGTATCGTTCATTGTTTCTGCACTGAAAATAAACGTGGCTTTTATCCAACACGGGTCGACTCAGTTTGTTTGGCAATGAGCAAGGCTTGCCAGTTTGTCTGCTGATTGGCAAATATTGTTTGTGACCAAGGGTGATTTCACACAGGGCAGATTCTATTGTAAACAATACAATATCAGCAACCAATCTTAATTGGTCGACATTACTGGGTCATTCCAGAATTGTAGGAAAAAAATAACCATTTATTTTAGATACCTATTTTAGGTTTAAAAAAATGCAGGAAATTTATCCCGATCAAGGATGGACAACTTAAATGCTGGAGGGGGACCATGCACTTCCTCACCAAATGTATGACAAAAATGCCTCTTTAAATATATGCAAAGTATGCACTCGTAATGTAGTTCATTGGTCCTACTACATTTCTCAATGCATGTATAAAAGATTAACTCTCCTAACAAAAGAAAAAAGGGTTTGAAGCCCCCAACAGTAAAATAACCTGTCAATTTTTTTCTCAGTGCAAAGATCTGCTTTGCACAAAACTAACCATTCAACATGGCACCAAATTCTTGAGCAGCAAACCGATATTAAGTGCAAGAAATCATTTTGTACATTTCCACAAAAATCAATTCAATCAAAATTGTACCATGATTGGTGACATGGCTCTGTGGTTGAGTGTTTGTTTCCCCAACCTGAAGGTTGATGGTTTGATCCTGGCCATTGCAATCATGTCGAAGTGTCCTTAAGCAAGATGCCGAACCCCCAGTTGCTCCTGGTGCTACTTCTTCAGTACGTCAATGAGATAACAGTGTGAAGTGCTTTGAGTACCTGAGGTAGAAAAGTGCGCGACAAGTGGCAGCCCCTTTCCCATGATGAGACCCACTCACACTGTACAAAGTAACAAAGGGCAGTATAAGACCCAGTGGGTACATGCAACTAAGCCATGTCTGCCATCTAGCGGTGAATAGTGATATTACAACTTAAAAACCTACAGTTGATCCATGCATATCCATGGATTGACATATTCTCAGATTTATATTTTTTTTTCGAGATGTTTTTCTGGGAACGTTTTTCGTAGACAACAGGTAATGAATATTCATCAGCAATTTTCGAAGACTTATTTGAGTTTGTAAAAAACTACAATTAAAAAAAAAAACATTCTTTCAAAAAAATTAATCAAGGGGCCACTCAGAGTGGGCCACCGTTTGCTTATCCCTGATCTACATCAACCGGCAATGTCCTTGACTTTCACGCCCTCTAACCTTGATAAAGCCGAGGCATGTTGTCAAAGATGACTCTTAGACACACTGATTTGATTGTTCCTTTCTTGAAATCTCAAAATCAGGAGCAATCTGAGGCCTTTTAAGAGCATTGAACTAATTTGGTTGATAGTACCGATGAGTACCAATGCACACACGCGCGCACGCGTGCACACACACGTGATGTGAACGTGCTGTATGAATAAAGATGTATTGTAATTTATCCATAAAACAAGGTCTGTTGAGCGCAATGCTGAATGATAATGGCCAACCTTCTACCTTCAATGGTGCAGCTGTTCTGTTCATAGCATCTGACCATCAGCAGCACGAAAAGCGTCAGCACCTCTGTAGAATCTTCAAATCTTTGTAGATGCCACAGTCACGTCACGTCAGCCTTGCATTGCCTTTGGTCTTCAGTGCCTCCAGTTTTCTTTCATCTGCCCTGAATAATGTCTGCTGTTTAAGTTACTATGTTTTGACATCCACAGGTCACTTGTCCCTCATCTGTGTGCTTTCCTGCCCTTTTGAAAGTCCACTTTTTGTCCACTCCTGTCATGATTGTTTTTGTTTAGATTCTATTTTGTTTTTGTTTTTTGTCTTCCTTGTTAGGTTTTGTTTCCACCTGGTCTTGTGTTAACCAATCAGCTCCCCCAATCATTTGTCTTGTCCAGGTATTCCTTGTTGTCTCGTCAGTTTGCTTTTTCATTCCCTGGTTTGTCTGGGGGGGTTGTTTTTGGTTTTTTTTGCGCTCATAGGTTACTTTGGTTTATTTGCGGTTTTTGATTTACATTCTGCAATGTACCCCTGCAAGTGTTTTTGCTCCTCTTTATTTTGTTCAGCACTGTCATCATTTTGGGGGGGCAAAACCTTCACACAATATGACAACCACACACATTCAAACATTCTGCATGTATACACACATACCGTCCATTTTTAAGGCCGAGCTCAGGCTACTTTCTGTTATCAAATTGTCAGATGAGTCAGGAGCGAGGCAACTCGGTGCACCAGAACACGCAGAGCGACGCAACATAACCCCAAACACGCTAGACTCGACCAATTGCACTGGCACGAAAATGTTCAACCCATTTTTGCACAGACCCCAGTCTACCAAAATAAGCGCCCAATGTCTGAATTTTTCTTCTTAACTTATTGTTTCACGTCACCTTTTGCATGCGTAGGGATAGTTGTTATCGATGTTTAGAGTTGTTGTGCAAGCACTATATAAAGATGGATTGAATCATTTTATTTTTTGAAATAATCTATTTCCGAGTGAAGCTGCCCCCATCATAAATCCTTCATCATTGAAGAGTGCATAGAAAAAAAAGTCAACAAGCAGTCATTCAGTACCAGCCAATTCTAAACCAAGTCTGAAAAGACATATAAAAACGTCTTTGAGAGTGAATGAGTTTTAAGTTAGCCCCTGTCGTAAAACCATACATAATTTGATGAGTTGGAAAAAAAGTCAACACGCTTGAGAACTTTTCACCACAGTCGTAAAACCATACATAATTTGATGAGTGACAAGGCGCACAGCGCGATCACTTGACTACTTGCGCTTGGGAAGTGTGTTGCTTTGTAATAGGATAGTTTGTTTCATTTTAACAGTTGAATGGTTGTTTCTCGACACGTGCCCTGTGATTGGCTGGCAACTAATTCAGGGTGTATCTTGCCTCCTGCCCAAAGTCAGCTGGGATAGACTCAAGCACACCTGCGACCCTCGTGAGGTTAAGCGGATTAGAATATGGATGCATTTCTAAAAGCCGTAGAAAAATCAAAGCAAGCTAAGCCAACAGCAAACCAAAAGAATGAAACTCACTCAAGCTTAACTTTAATTTATTGTTGTTAGAATGAATTGTTTGTCCATGTGTCGCCCCTCCCTTTTGTTTTGTTACCTTTTTCAGTGTGGGCTGGGCGCCTCGCTAATTGGCGCACCTGCCTCCCTGACACACCTGTGAGTCTTCAGCTCATCAGCCACTTGCAGCATAAAAGCCAGCCGGAACGGCCGCCCGTTGCCCATTTGTCAGTGATCTCTCCTGCCATACTCGCTCCTGCCAAGCTGCAACACTGTCTCCAGCATTCCTGTACTCCTCAACTTGGTCGTTCTGACTCCTTTTCAGTTCCTGCCACCTAGACCTGTCCCACTTCTTGGCAATAAACCGTTATGAGTTCATTGTGTCTGCGTGTGGGTCCTGTGCTCGTCATCTCTCGTGAAGCCTAACAAATGTTTCCTAAAAAGAAGGGATTAATGCTTTGCAGTTGCTTGAGTTAAGTATTTTTTCTGATTTTATTTTTTTTCAAAGTGTACAATCACTCATCAGTTCTTTTTATTGTTTGTTTGTTTGTTTGTTTGTTTATTGAACATATATAAAACATACAATAACATGACAAAATGCAAACAAAAATAGGAAGGGAAAATAAAAGTAAAAGTAAGTAATGCAAACATCATCACAGTTATATGTTCAAAGGAATAGGAAGAAGTATACAACTTATCTAGTCCTACCCCATTGTTATTGCTATCTTGATCGTAGCTTTGTGACAGAGATACCCTACTTTTAGCAGTTGAAACAAGCAGTTGAAGCCTCTGTGGTGCATGGAGAACTCATTGCGGTTTGTTTTTGCATCCTGTCTCCCTTTTGAAAGCACACATACCAGCTCACTTTTCAAGGAGCTCGTGACACTGCGGCTAGTAAAAGGGACATGTGAAGTGAAGACTCATTGCAGTTGATTGTACTGGAAATTAGATTAGCGCAGTGGTAAATATGGACCAACTTACAACAAAGAATAGCTTTAGTAACTAACAGAAAACATTTAAAGTGCATCTGAAATTCAAAAACAACAAATCCTTAATTTAACTATAAACATTTTTGACTGACCATGTCAAACCATACGATACTGAAAAATAAAATTACATAAAATCAATAACTACTAATGCATTCAAACTAATCAACATGATCTCAGGAGCACAATATTGAAAAAAAAACTTTAACCAGCAAAACAAAAATATATAAAATAATTTGTGCTGATTTTTTTTAAATCAAAGATTATGTCTGGATTAATGGCTACGAGTAGCAGTCACAAAGCGGGATGATTGATGGCAATATTCGCCATGTTTTAGCTGAAAAAAACTCGCGGCTTAGCAGCGTGATTGGGGTGTAATGTCTTTAAGTGACACCTTAATTTATTTGGCTTCATGCTGTCCGCTGCCAAATTTTTGAGACACAGCGCACCGATCTTTACTTGTCTCCCACTGTAGTCACAGTGAAGCCAAGCGCTGCATACGCTTCGTCATATTTTTTTGTCTTAGCTTTCGGGAGACCTCTTTTCTCCGTCTCTCTCCGCCTGTCGACTTCGTGTCGACTCGTAGTCTGTGCCGTGTGCAAAGCGCGCATGCTCAGTGCAAACAAACACCGAGCGAATGCTCCCTCCGCACACTCTACCAATGAAAGCGCCACTGCCCCCTAATGTAGTGAAGGTGCAATTGCACTTTATTCTAGGACAGTAAAGATAAAAATAAAAATAAAAAAGCATGTTCCCCGAGGTCAAACGCGCCCCCCTTGACGGAGCCTCCCGCCCCCATAGGGGGCCGCGCCCCACTATTTGAGAAACACTGGGTTAACGTGTCATGCATGTTTTGGCCTATGTGTTTGGATTTTGCAAAATGTTCTACTTTGCTTATGTCAGTAATGTGGAATCAGATTATATCATCCATCCTAAGCAATAAAATCTCTTTGTGTAGCAGACTTCGGACACATGAAATGCAGGGTGGGGGCAATTATTATTATTACCCTACAAACTACTGCGTGTGTTGTGCATGACTGCATACGTGCATGCATGGCTCGAATCCAACAATGCAACTTCTGCAGATTCTATGAGAAGAAACGCTGTCTTATTCATCAGACAGGACCGCTCACAAATTTACAATGTTGTTTTTTTTATTGCAAAAATTTGTCAGTCCAATGTTGTGACGATTCTGGTGACGGACGATAACCCGCTTCTGTCTGTGGTAACTTCGTCGGTTTTCTTTAAGCTTCCCACCATTAGTCATGCGCCAACAAACAGGCATCCATCAGTGACAGACCTTCCATCAGTTCCGACGGAATGCCTACCTCCTGCAAATGACGCTCATGAGACTGAATGGGGTCCGTTGTTTTAAACAATATGAAACAGAAAACTCATGTGGAAACCAAAATGTTTTTTTTCTTCAAATACCATCATGTGAAAGTTTTGCCTCCCCGAGGGAAGTTTGATTCCATCTAGCAAATGAGGAGAAAATTGCCTTGACTCTAACCAATCAACTTCAATCGTTACATTAGATTGTGGTGTTAACTTCAAACGGACACTAATCCGGGTTGAATCCAGGTGACACCACGTTTTACTTTGTAAAGACGTAACAGTGTTACATCCTGGACTACAATGGCTATTTTATTACTCAATGCTTTTAAAGCAGCAACATCATTCTATTTTGAACACTGAACTTTAATCACTGATATATTAGCAGTGTAAATAGCCATGTATGTAAATGTTGGACTTGGCTGCACAATGATACGCAGCTACACCGACTGTAATGCATCTTGTATCAATCCTGAAAGAATTGCGCCATATATCGTTTCAGGGAAACACAATAAAATAAGCCTACTGAGTGAGAATCTACATTGGATGTCTTTTTGAAATAACAGCACACAAATTATGGCAAGGACAGCAAAGCTTCTTTATGCTTCAGTGTTGCTTGTGGACACCGGTTGCCACAGATCCTCCCTCGGCTTGATCTGCTCCCACCTCTGGCTCGTTACAAATGCTTGACATGGAGTTGGTATTTCATGTAATGATTTCTGAACTTGAGCCATGACCGGTCGTTACCGGAGCCCCGAGCAACTGTGCTGTCATTTTCAGTCGACACCAACTGACAAAATGGCCGCCCCCTAAAGTGGACAAAAATGGGTGGATAGTACTGCTTCAGGCATCAAGCAGCCGCAAGAGAATTCAAGATCAATAAATGCATGGGGCTCTGTGCTTGTGTTTTATAAAACGGCGCAATCAATCCATCCGGGCAAGGACGACCGTGGCGCATCAACATCTCGCGGATTACAAGAAAAAGATGGTCATCTTCCGCTCCGACTGCAGTAAAAAGATTGACGACAAACACATCCCGCCCAACCACATCACCAACATGGACGAGGTGCCGCTCACTTTCGACATCCCGGTGAACCTTACCGTAGAGAAGAAGGGGAGCAGCAGGGTAGTGTCACTGTTGTGCTTGGTTGCCATGGTAATGGATAGAAAATGCCACCTATGGTGATTTATAAGAGAAAGACGCTGCCTAAAGAAAAGTTTCCAGCCTGAGTCATCGTCAAGGACAATCAAAAGAGCTGGATGGATGAGGAGAAAATGAAAGAGTGGCTGACTGAGGTGTAAGTGAAGAGACCGGATTTATATGTTTCTACGAGTCATCGTTCCTGTTAATCTGTGACTCCATGCGCACCCATCTCACAGCTGCTGTGAAAAAGCAAATGAACTTGCAGCTAATGCCTTCAAAAGGAGAAGCCTATCAAAAGCCTTGGATAAAAAGGTGGAGCACAGACCTGAAGGACTCCAATCAAGTGGAACAACTGAGGCAGGATACCATCAATAGCCTAAAATAAATGACCGCTCTTCCAGGAAAGCTTAAGCTGTGATGTTTCAAGTTTGGACTGCTGCCCTTTTCCATCAATGAGTTCGTAATATCCCATGCTAGTTTATGAACACACAGGGAGGGAAGTGGCTTTGGCTGTGGCGATACCTCGGCAACATTGACCTGTAACGGAATGGAACCCAGTTTGTGCAAATAACTAGCCTCGAGGAAAACTTGTGTGCCATTCCTCCTTTGGAGGAATGCAAGTGTGCCCAAAGAAACACTCGAGATGACCCTCACGGAAAAGCTGGGATCCATTTGCTTGCAGTTCTGCCGCTACGCAAGTACGGCGAGGACATTGATTCCACCTGCAGCAGTAACAGAGGCAAACAGACTGGAATGTGGTGCGTCATATAAAACAGGGCAGAACAGAAGGGAAACAACACCTACCTGGAAAAAGACTACCCCGGCTGAATGCCGCTATTTGGTGTTGGAGGCGTTCCGCCAACAGGAGGAAGCAGCCAGACATGCAAGAGCTGCCTCCTAAGATCAGCAAGCTCGCTGAATAAGGCAGGATAGTGAGGAGAGAAGAAAAACAACATGTAACTACCAAGAAGACATGGAAGCGGGAGTCCAGGCATTTATCACCTGAACCGTATATGATGTGTTACACTCTCCAGCCAATCTACATCGCTGGCTATCTGGTGTGTGCAGCCCCAGCAAGCCTCAAACACATTGTTGTGGGTTGTTGAAGTAGCCTTACCCAAAGGAAAGACATCAGTCGCCACTGAGCCAACAGTCCCTTGGGAGAAACTAAGAAAGAAAAAGCTGAAGAATGCCAATTTGGCAGCCGAGATAGAGGGCCAAGGCGAGTGTGCGTATATGAGGCAGTAGAGGTGGGCTGTTGGGTTTCATTGCTGGTTCCACTCCACCGCTTCTGAAAGAAGTAGGGATTGAAGTCTGTATTCTGCTCATATTTCGTCATGCTGTATAACTTTCCCATGCCCGCAGTGTAGCTTGGCGTCCTTGTAACAATCATCACCTAGAATTGGAATACTCCCTACTGAAGACGCACAAACTTTGGAATGCGCCAAGCTGAGAATCGGTTGAGGAGAAACGAAAGTTATGATATCACAATTTGTGTCTCGGTACCGCCCTTCTGATGGTATAAAAATGATGTGAATCTCTTCCTGCTTCGCACTTGTGACGCGCAGCCATTGTCTGTAATTCGTGGGTGCCCGGAATATTCTGTTATTAAAAGCTTCGAAGGAACTGTTCATCAACTCCAGCCTTTATTTGGATTACCAACATTCTCCTCATCCGAAATTCAACGAACACGTGGGGGAGAGGAGGCCGCTCTTCCCCCAACGGGATCAAGGGACAGGCTCAACGGAAGGCAATTATAGAAATCACCAGTGTTTTTGAAAGGAGCAATCACAGGTTGTGGCGAAGCAAAAGTCGGCAATGTGGGGCATTCTGAGAGTTGGTGTATTTTTTTAAGAGGATAAATATTTGTGCTATGATTCACTTCGTTATCTGGGCCATTCCGAAACTCCAACCCATTCACCGATTGAAACTCTTCTTTCTTGTGCGAACGCCTAGTTTTTCAAACTTCAGTTTGTCTCTTGTAACCCCCTTCCTTGTCACAAAACATGTTTTGAATGATGCCTGGATTTATTACTTTGCATATGTTCATCCACCGATGTCATTATCTGAAATCGCTTAATCCTTATGAGGGTCGCGGGCGTGTTGGAGCCTATCCCAGCCGTCTACGGGCAGCAGGCGGGTTACAGCCCGAACTGGTGGCCAGCCCATTGCAGTTTATTCAAGTTTTGATTTGAACCAGATTTATACATTTCAGCGGCACGGTGATCGACCGGTTAGTACGTCCGCTTCACAGTGCAGAGGTGCAGGGTTCCTTTCCAGCTCAGGTCTTCCTGTGTGGAGTTTGCATGTTCGCCCCGTGCCTGCAGCGGTTTTCTCCGGGTACTCCAACTCTCTCCCACATTTCAAAAAGATGCATGGCAGGTTAATGGAACACTCGAAACTGTCGTGTGAGCGCAAATGTTTGTTTCTCTCTGTGTGCCCTGCGATTGGCTGGCAATCGGTTCAGGGTATCCCCCCGCCTACTGCCTGAAGAGCTTAGAAAATGGACAGATGGTAAACATTTCAATGTATGTGATCTTAGAACATTGTGTTCATGTATTTCCCTCAACCGCCCAGTTGTGCAAGATCCTGATGGCTCTTTTTTAGTCTCTAGAGCAAGTTGCTCTAGAGAGCGTTGCCTCACACTTCCTCACGATAAATCCGACATGATACAAACTGAGAAATACCAAATGCCCCATGATATACAGTGCAGCATGTGCTTTGCTTTCCCTAGAACAGTGATGCTCTTTTGATGGTTTTGATCACATATAATGTGCAGTGTTCTGCAGATTTTGTGGCCCAAAATCTTTTCCAAAAATATTCATGTTGGAGATCATCGATTGCGCTTATTCTGAGTTACAGTTTCCAAACCACATTTATTTGTTTATTTTTTTAATCCAGTGATGATTCATTTCTGTCAAGGCTTTGTGTGGTCGGGACCAAAGGGCAAGGAAGCAGGAAGGCAGGGCAGGAGGTTCTCAAAAATATATATATTTCCAAAAAAACAAGAAAAGGAAAACATGGAACATGGAATTCTCAAGAATACTTGGTAGAGAAATCTATGAACAAAATTGTATCATGTTTAAAGTTTCGGTTAATTTGGGAATGTCTGGACATACTCAGCGCAGAGGTGTCGGCCGTTTGGGCGGAGGGCCTTTTCTTGAATAATCACGTCAAAGCAAGGGGTGCAAACAGATGGAAGAAGGCTAGATTCAATCACAGAGTGGGAATAAACAAATTGGGAACAAAGAGTTGTTGAATACCAAAAGACAGTTTGGGAACAGCTGTCACGCCCAGGTGGACATTTGTCATCAGCAAAGTTGGTGAATTGTGTATTCGGGTAGATCAGATCACTACCGAGGGGCCAGACCGGGGGGCGCGGTGTGCAAATATCGGTGGCATTGTCTTTCTTGTATTTTGCAATAAAAGTTCGAACCGGTAGAGAGGGAGCTGAGTGTGTGATCATCGGAGCAACTAAACCGTCGTTCGCTCTCAGAGATCCGCTCCCGCCGATATTGAAGACAATTTTCCTGTGTGCCGAGTCATTTCTTTAACTTTGTCCGAGAAAATCTCTGACAATACTACATTATCAAAAGTCCCCAAAACAAGGTTCAAAGTGACAAAACAAACATTAAAAATGCAATCAACCACAGCTTGGGACATGACACACAGTAACGATGGCACTTGACGACAGCAACACCAACAGAAACAGAAACAATGATCCACCGAAGCAACCAAGGAAGTAAATACATGCAAACTGCCGAGACAACAAAGAAAACCTGGACAAGGCACAAGTAGCTAAGAAAGATGAATGGCTGACACAAGGGACCACCCACATGACAAGAACAGGTGGGCACAAAAACCGAGCCATACAGACAACACATGGAAAAAAGTTGAAAAAACAGGACAAAACTGAATCCAATCACAGCTCATCCAAAATCAACAACTGAAAAAACAACAAACAGAACCTGCCAATTAAAGCTAAACCACTTTTTTTTCAACAATTTTCCATTTCTGACATGACCCACTCAAGAGCTGCACAAAGCTGCTCAGTTACACAAACGGTTACAGTATCTGTTTCTTGAACAGTTTTTAGTTCATCCAACCCCCCCCCCCAAAAAAAAAAAAAACATTCTTTCTTTTATAGAATCAGATCCTACTATATATATGCTGACCTACAGGACTATCAAGGAAGTCCTGGCCGACTCTCTGTTCAAAGGATTAAAAACAAACAAAAAAAAAAAAAAAACCCTTACGTGGTCACCGGAGAGGACGGGAATTTTCCTAAGCCGTCTTGAGAAAGACTCAACTCAACTCAACTCAACTGTATTTATAGAGCACTTTCAAACAGCCATCGCTGCATACAAAGTGCTGTACATGGAGCAATTAACATATACAGCAAACAGTAAAGCAAATCGGTAACAAAGACGGTAGAAAGCACTGAACAGCAAAACCAAGAACAAATCTAAGTTCTCACGACCTCAGTTTCAAGGAGTCAGTACTGTCATCCACCTTTATTGAGTAACCTTAATAGAAATAAAGCCAATGTCAGGCCACTCCCTTTTTACAGTAGCTCTTCCTCTTTAGATCTGGTGTGTTTGTTAAGACTTAGTAAGACTGCAAAAACTCGTTTCTGAAGAGCAAAAAACGATGTTATGGGTGTGGTCGTTTTTCCATTCAAGAGAGGGTGAGTGTATAATAAAATAATAAGGGTGACAAGAATACATTGACTTTATTGTGTTGGAAGATTGAATAGCGCCGCAATAATTTAAACAATTATCAATTGATATTTTAATATCAATCAACTATTAACAATTATCAATCAAATAAAATGGAATATACGGTGCTGATAACCATTAAAGTGTGAAAATTATGTCAGCAATTAAACTTGTGAATTCATTTTGCAACAAATTCATCACCATCACTTCATCTTGACATGGCACTCCTGTTACATCCTTTATCATCCGCACCTCACTTTTATATACTGTATATATATATATATATATATATATATAAAAACATTTTTTTAATAACATACCCTGTACCCTGTGATTTCTTCTGTTAATTGCCTTGATGCCATTCCTGTGGTTTTATTTTCTCTAAAACCATATTCACTGTCTGACAGTAACTAATGCTTATCAATGCTTTTTCATATTGCTTTATATTAGTATCGCTGTATTTTGGAGCGCTAATAAGGCTAATGACACAGGCCTGGAGTTAGCCGAATATTTGTCTTCCGATTTACAGCGAGATAACTTTTTGACATTTTTTATCAAAATTTTTCGATTATGAAAGGTCATTTCTCGGTTTAGAGTTGTGGGTTTGCAATACTGTCTTCCCTGACAAGTATCATGTAGAATCCATTTCAGGAAGTCGATTTTTTTTCTTACATTTACAGCATACGATACTGTACACATGTAATGCAATGGTTTATTTCTTGACAAGCATGATTCCACGAAAAACCCACTTAATCCCGGAAACCAGAGGACAACACACAAATGCCTGTAGATTTCGCGACAATAACTGACAAAGTGTATAGGCCCTTCCTTCAAATCAAATGAAACATTCTGAGAAATGTCAAAGGAGGTCTGGTCGTCGACAATGGTAACTTGTAAATCCAACAAGCGGACATGCTCCTATAATTTCATTTTGATGTAAGCACGAGGGGCGAGGGGGTGGGGGGTG
>NW_017805275.1:3095622-3102195 GCF_001891065.2 Hippocampus comes
ACGCCCGACGCACACTCCAGCTCGATGGATGATTTATGTTGAGTTGTTGTTGCTGTTGTTGGAGGGGCATTATGAAAGGCATCATGAAATTAGAGAATTACCAAGAGGTTTTAAAACAAAATGAGCCATTATCAGGAACGTGGTGGGGGAGGGGCAGTGCGAACGTGAAAAAATGTATTCGATCAAACACTATGAACACGTAATCCAAAACAAACAAAGTCCTGAAAACAACAAGAATCCAAACTAACAATCAAAACCCCATGGCAAAAGCAAAAACAAGGTGAAAGCAATACAAACAAAAATCCATGGCAGGAAAGCACAGAAACAACAACAGAAAACAGTGACAGAAACAGAAACAACAACCCGACACTGAGCGTTCGGGCCGTGAGTCCTTTTAACAGAAAACCTACTCATGACATGATGACCAACAGGTGTGCCACTGTAAGACGAGCCCCACAGAGCCACCTGTTGGTCCCAAACAGATCAACCATGACACCCCTTTGGTATAATGTCTAGATTTTGGTTGATACTGGGTTCCTCAGAACAAAAAACAAAAACGATAAAAAAAAGAAATCCTGCTTCTAAATCACACACTAGTGCTTGACAAGGAACCCATTAGCATTTTCCAAAACGGTGTAACAAAACGGTGTAACAATCTCAATCCCAAAGAAAATGTTGAGGTCTGCCATGCATGAAAGAAACCATGCAAGCATTCTAAAATGTAAACAAACAATCATGAGACAATCTATTGGGGCAACAAGCTTTGCGATTGCTGTAAGAAAGTTTGGAGTCAGTCGTCCTTACTAAACCCTTAACAACACACTCATAACAAAGCGCTCTTCCTTCCCTTTTATTACTGTCGAGGGCCATAATTGCTACTCTAGTCTATTTCGAAAAGGATCCACACAAGACAAAGAAAAAAACAAAACAAAACACCCCCTTGTCAGGGTAAAGAGGAGACTAGATTAAATATCAGTAAAACGTCTGCATGAACCACATTATGAGAATAGATGAAAAACAAAAACAAACCAAAAAAAAAACACAGTGTGGGACCCTTATAAGAAGGGTTTATATGACGGCCAAATAAAGCAGGGTGGGCGGTCTTCCTTGCTGGTGTTATATAAGCTACATTCCTGGATGAGTGGGTGAGATCTGCTCATAGTAAATAAATAAATAAATACATACATACATACATACATACATACATACATACATACATACATACATACATACATACATACATACATACATACATACATACATACATACATACATACATACATACATACATACATACATACATACATACATAAAAGTGAAACAACTTTGGATGTTATGGAGTGTGACATTGACGTCTGACATCATTTCTTTCTTTCAAACAAACATTTTCATCAACGGAGATCGAAATTCTGAATCGCAATTCTTCATATTCAACAAGTTTACGAAAATTGACCTCCATAAAATGTCATTTTTAATACATGGCACAGAGAGTGTCAAAGTGGAGGCCATTCTGATGAGAATACATGATGAGGTAAATTTGCTGGATTCAGTCAAAAAATGTTTTTGAAGAAAAAGATGATGATACCCTTCGTGCAGTATTAAGTATAGTTCAGGGTTTTCTGTCCTTTACAAACACATTGCTGCTCTCCTCGTATACGACAAGAAAACCTTTATTTGTCTCACAATGGATAAATTCGCAATTTACAGCAGCAACATTTGAAAGTATCTTTACTTAATGAATTTTCACCTGTTTTTTTTTTTTTTTTTTTAAACATCAGTTTGTATTCAGTGTTCTCCTCCTGTTTAAATTGTGTAGCTAAATAACCAATGAAAACATTTGTGATGTAGTGGTAGTCACCTCTGCCACAGTTCAGCAATTCCGGGTTCAAATCTCAGTTCGGGTCTTCGAATGTGCAATTTTGCATATTCTTTGTGTGGTTGTGATTATTTTCTCCAGGTTCTCTGCATTCCCTTTCCGAAGGGATACATACTGGATTCATTGAAGATTCTTAATTGTCTGCGGATGTGAACGTGAGTGTAAATTTTTGTGTATAGGTGCCCTGTGATTGGTTGCCCACCAGTTGACGGTGCAATCCCCACGACCGTATTGGGAACACGGCCTTGAGAAGAAAGATATATAGAAAAATGTAACATGCGTTGTTGTTTGGACATACTGTATGTAGAACACAATATGAAAATAATGGTTGTGGAATCATTTATATTTTTGATGCCGAAGCTGTCTAAAACACATGGCAAATGATGTTTTTAAAGAAACACATTAACAGAAACATGATGTGACAGCAACGATAGCGTGCGTCTGTTTTTCTGCTTTTGCTTATGTTCAGTGATTTTATTATCCTGACTCCTGACTGCCCGTCTCTGCTTCTGACCTTATCATTTGTCCCGCAGTGCAAGAGTTGTGTAGCAATATAAAAACATGACAAATTAGGAGTTGAGCGCCCTTAATCATTTTGGGTTTGAGTTTTCTACCGCTTATGTCCGTTCACGTAATGGGTGGGCTGCACCCTAACCCAGCTGACTGTGGATGAAAGCTGGAGTACACTCAGTCAGTCAATCACAGGGCATGCTCGAAACAATGGTGTTTATTGCTGTGTGAAATGGTGGTGGAAGGCTCTGCCTCTGGCATTGCGATGAATATCAAACATGTTTTCCCTCAAAAAGGAAAAAAAAAATATGCTTAGGGCATATGATTTCACCATCGCGGCCCCCAACAAAGTTGATAGCGAGGCCAGACTCAACGATAAAATGGTCGATATGTTGACATATATCATATACATATACACAAAGGTGAAGTAGTACACACATGGAACAAAATACAAGCAAAGTGACAACGAGGCACAATGGGACAAGACGCGAGTGGCCGGAGGAAGGGAGCTGGTTGGTAGACAAAAAGGAACATGGCTGCCGAGAACAGCTGGACATGAAAACCTAACGAGTGCACATGATATGAAAACAGTTAACCTCGGGAAACATGACAAAACATGAAGCAACACTAAATTTAATCAAAACAAAGTCAACAGAAACAAACTCATCATGAAATAAAATACAGTGGTGCCTTAACATAGGAATGGCCCAATATAGTTTTTTTGTTTTGTTTTTTGCTTTGACTCACGATGTCATTTCACAAAATGCTGCACTTTGGCAATTAGTGAACACAATTTTCAAAAAAAGCTTTGAGCTCTTAAATGCCACGTTATGAGACAGTGGTAAGGCCGGCCGTAATGTACGTCTTACAGACGGTGGCACTAAAAAGACAAAAATAGCAGAGCTGGAGGTGTCGGAAATTCCGGATTTCAAGTTCTCTTTACAAGTCACCAGGTTGGAAAGGATTGGAAATGAGCTCATCGGGGGGATAGCCAATTAAGGTGGCGACCAGTCCAGGGTGTAGCCTGCCTTCTGCCTGAAGTTAGCTAGGACAGGCTAAAGCTAAAGACAATGAACACGATAAGCAGTGTAGAAAATGATGGATGGATGTTATCTTAGTGAGTGAAAAACATCAAGTGATGACAAAGGTTGCAAGTTTGCCTGTGAAGTGTTAGACACACTCACACATCCACTTACACTTAAGTCCAGAAGTAGTTGGACAGATGATGTTTTTTTTTTCTTTCATGCAAGAGTGTTATTCAAATGCGTACGCTTTCAAGTTGAAGTGTTGAGCAGGTTCTTCATCTTGTTGGGAGGCAGTGAAGCCACAAGTTTCATGTGTCGTCACCAGAACCTGAGTAATTAAGAAAATGATTTTTTTTTTTTCTTCCCAAGACTGACCCAACAATCCCCAAGGGGTTCAATCCAACCCATATTAGCAACCATTGCTTTTGAAGTTTCATTTATTCTTGAGGAATTACAACTATCATATGCAAATTATGTCAAGGGTAAAGCGCTGGAAACCTTTTGAAGTAAATGGACATCAACAGGAGATTTCACCGTGAATCCTTTTTGCATCATGCTATACTTTTTGCACTTTTATAGCATTTTGGCTGTGATATTTTTTTAGCCTGATATTTTTTTTAAAGACTTTTTGTTGCTTATGCTGCAATCATGAGTAACTTTTCCACAAGATGGAGCTGGCTGAATATGACAGGCGATTTGAACCATTCTTTCCTTTGATAATTATGGAAATGTGAGGTTACTTGCCAACAGACGAACAAACGGCTGTTAGAAAACGTACATTGTTTGTTTACAATCAACCTTGAGTTGCGAGATTTCAACATCTCGGCGCGCTCATAGCTTGGTAAATGGTTCAGTCATATCCTCTACGACAGTGGTTCTGAACCTGGGTTCGATCGAACCCCTGGGGTTCGGTGAATCGGTCTCAGGGGTTCGACGGAGCCTCTGCCATGGAGGGTAAGATACACACGACTCAACATGTTAATTAGTTATGACATGCCCGCTTGGCCATCACTCGCTGTAGATGATCACATGACAGTGTTTGTCCAATCAGTGCTGCAGGAAATTTAGTTTGCTTAGTAGTCAACGTGTGACTGTCGTGATCGTATGACTTACAAAAAAAAAAAAAAAAAAGTAGACTTATCTCTTGAAATTTTATTTACTTTTTTCTGTTTTTAAAATATCTTGAATTTGTAATATATATATACAGTAAATATTCTCTAGTACGGACTCGTGTTTGCGCTGTCCAATTTGTCCTGATAACAGAAATTCCTCATTTGGGAAATGAGCATGGTACATGTCCTTTATGAACCTGCAAATATGTTGACAAAATGCACGTGGAACAACACAATCAATAAAATACAAAAATATACTGTCCAAAAACTGTTTACTGCATATAACAAAAACTGCAATACAGGTACAGGTGTATCAAAAAAAAAAAAAAAAATCACAAAAGTACAATACAGTACGTACAGTACAGTATTTTAATGCTTATGTTTTTTGTACCTTGGGAAAAAATTTGTCTATTTTGGATTGTTTCGTTGCGTGCATTCTTTGGTTTATGAGAATGTTCGCCTGCGTGTCATACAGTGTTCTTGCTAGTTGCAAGTAACTGTCCCGTTCATCGCCGATGTCTGGGGATTCTTGTGCGTAGCGAAGGATTTTTGTTGCCATTCGCATTGCCTCCTTGCTGGAAGGTGGCTTGTTATCAGTTGAGCCGGAAAGATCATCTTCTTCCTCAGACTCAATCACATTGGTGGTTTGCTCGAGCAATTCTGTGATTTCTGTTGCTGTGTAATCTTTCGTGACAGCCAAATCACAGTCCACATTTAGAAGATCCTGGTTTGTCAGGTCAGGAATTATTTGACGCAGTGGAATAAGGTCAGTCTCATCAATATCTTCCCCCTCAGCATCGTGAGTGATGGCGTCTGTGTGTGAAAATCCACACTTGGAAAAGCATTTACTGATGGTAGAAGATTCTAATTTCATCCAAGCAGCTTCTATCCATTCAAGAGCATCCCTGACAGTAATTTTTTTTACAAGGTCACTTACTTTGTTGCACTCATCCATGTTGAGCAAAATACTTTTCAGCATGCTCTTACGATACTGCAGCTTGACATTCTGGATGACTCCAGCATCCATCGGATGCAAGTGAGATGTTGTGTTTGGTGGGAAGAAAATTATCTTCATGTTTGACAAGGTTGCTGGGACGTGGGCTCCACAATTATCCATAAACAATAGAATCTTTCGGTTTTGGATGACCATCTTGTTATTTAGCTGATGCAACCACTTCAAAAAGATTTCTGAAGTCATCCAAGCTTTGCGGTTGGCTTCATATGTCACTCTCATTTGTTGTTTATAGTCTTTTGTGAAGCACCGCGGGTTTGCTGATTTTCCAATGACCAATGGACGCAACTTTTCACCAACCATTGAACTTGCCAACAGTACGGTAATCCGGTCTTTAGCAAGTTTGCCATTCTTTGCAGACTCACGTTTACTCACATATGAGCGGGATGGAAGAGTTCTGAAAAATAATCCGGTCTCATCACAGTTAAAAATATTATTTGCTGAATATCCTTCGATGAGACCTGATAGCTTCCCTTTCCACTCGCTCACCGTCTCAATCTTTACCTCCCCTCCCTCACCACACAAGATAGAATTGGTCAACTGATGCCGGGCAACAAACTTCTGCAGCCAGCCACCGGACGCTTCGAACACCAGGCAAGAATCAATGCCTTGTTTTTTAAAATCTCGTAGATTTGGGTCTTTCCGACTCCAAGTGTCTCCTGGATGCTTTTAACGTTGTGTCCAGCCTCGCTCAAACGGATGCATTTCACCCGCTCTGCTACAGTCATTACAGTTCTTGGACGTTTCGATGCCATGATCTACAGGGCGCAAGTGAATACAGTACATACAGTTAAAATCATTCACAATTACAATAAAACGCACGGCAATAAAAACTCACTTACACGTCGTCGTTTCGGATCGGATGAATGACGACGGCGAAGCGAACACCTGTCTTTCGTAGTGTCGAGTGGGCGCTGCTTTTTAAGCCGGTGCCGCTAACTACGAGACGTAAGTGAATAAAGTTAAAATCATTCACAATTACAATAAAACGCACGGCAATAAAAACTCACTTACACGTCGTCGTTTCGGATCGGATGA
>NW_017805275.1:3102348-3117237 GCF_001891065.2 Hippocampus comes
AAAAAAAAAAAAAAAAGATGAGATGGAGTTTCTTTTTAGAGGGCAAATGGGAAGCACAAGACTCCTTTGTTGGCGCTTCAGTGTGAATTGTTGATATTTGCAGTGGACCACGGTTGTACTGATGACGGTGCGTCTCCTGATTCCGGCACAGATGTGAGGAAATGCTTGAGGTCAAGAGCGCAAGACGACACAAGTTCCTGCAATAGAGATGCTATTGAGCGCATTGAAGACTCATTTACCGGTAGTCGGTCTTATCAGACAAGCTTCATAAACTAGAAAGTTGATCACAAAAGTTTGCATTATGTTGTACAGGAAACTGTATCATAGTACTGTATCATATTGAGTGCTTTTTAACGCGACCACATGAAGAGCAATGAGGCACAGAGAATCAATGACATCAGCTGAGCCTGCTTCAGACAGTGTACGCAATACTCATCATTTAAGTCAAATGGTGCTTCATCAGCTCGTCGCGGACTTGGACTGAATGTAATACTTGACACCACAAGTAAGCAAATGTCCATCTGTGTTCATGCTGCTTAACAATCCCATACTTGGTGGGACTTAAGTGATTCCAGCTGAGATAAATGATCACGTACTCTTATGTGGTTGCCGTCTCGCCATCTTCCCCTTGTGTCTTGCTTTCATATCATGAAAATGGAGGATGATATGTCTTTCGTCTTGTAATAGCACAATGGGGTATGCTCGACGGAACCACATCATTATCTTGTGAATGTTATTGCTGTCTCAGGGGCTGAAGACTTGAGTCTGTACAGATGTGACGGTAGAAGTGTTGGGAATATACCTCACTTCCTAGCTCCAGCAAGCATAATAGCACAAGTGTGAGAGGCATTGTTTGATCACGTTGAGTTTGCAGAATTTCCCCAAAACTGGACTATTTGATTTCCATGAAACTTATGTGGACGAGTGGCAACGTTTCTAAAATTAGCATGTTAGCTTGGACTTCGGCAAGCGCTCCAGGTTTGTGTGGCCCTTTTGCAAAATTAAGTGCCCACCTTTGACCGAGATCAGTGGATCTTAACCTGTGTTCGATTAAACCCCAGGGGTTCGACGGAGCCTCTGCCATTGAGGGTAAGACACACGCGGATCAACAAGTTAATTAGTTATGACACGCCCGTTTGGCCATCATTGGCTGCAGATGATCACATGACATTGCTTGTCCAATCAGTGCTCTGGGAAATTGAGTTCGCTTTGTTGTCAGCGTGTGACTGTAGTGATAGTACGTCGTACAATAAAAAAAAAAAAGTATACTTATCTCTTGAGATTTTATTTCCTTTTTCTGTTTATAATAAATGCGTTTTTTTATATCTTGAATTTGTAAATTTTATTTATTTATTTGTTTGTTTGTTTATTTATTTATTTATTTTTCACTCATGAAGGGTTCGGTGAATGTGCATATTAACTGGTTGTGTTCGGTACCTCTAAAAAGGTTAAGAACCACTGCTTTACAAGAAGGAATTAATACTCTGGACATGGATGCCAAAGGCTAATGTGAAGAGCTCTTTTACAGACAACGGGTAACAGTCCAGAAGAAAGAAAAGAGCTTACATTTGTCTACAAATCTAAAGAACTGTGTTCTGTTTATTAGTGATGTGACAACTGACAGAAGCAATATCAAGCCAAAAGAGCATCCACCACTTTTCATTTGCCGAAAACAGAAAGAGAAGACCGCAAGACATACAAGCGAGCAGCAAGAAAGCCTGTTCAGGCAAGGACGGCCCATCCAAGCATATCGAGGAAGGAAACCTTACGGGGTTTTTTTCATGTCCAGACTCCAGACAGTGACTGAGTACTAGAATTTTTAACCAAATAACGAAAGTGGTCGCGAAATATACATTCACATTGAACCTCGGAATAAGCTTGAGACTCAGAAAAAGCAAGAAAATGGATTTTACTTCCAAAAGAATGCAAAGCCCGAAACCTTCGAGCTGACAGCCTACTCTCAATCAAATCCTAATTTATTTCAAATTGATTGTCCTGCTGTACAAAGGCAGAATCATGAGAACGAAGATGCCCCAAAAGCAAATAATAATGATAATAATAATAATAATAATAATAATAATAATAATAATAATAATCACAGAAATTGATGTATTAAAAAGGTGTCGGTTTATGCTGAAGGAGCTGGGTTTTTGTTTTAGCCAGAGAGTCACATTTTTTTAAGTTTAATACGACTTGCCCATAATGTTTTTAAGAAAAAGTGTTGCCCATGTGAGAGCAATATTAATTAGCATATCCTGGAGCCATCTCCAGTTAGACATCTACCCTAATGTGGCGTGACATTTTTCAGTGGTAGGCAAAAACAATCTACACTTTGATGTTGACATTTAATTTCGGGAAAGAAAAAAAAAAAAGCGTGTTTTAACTTTTATGAGCGCAGTCAGATACTGGGGTGTTTGTCCTGCTGAAAAGGGCTCCTGCTGAGACCATGAGTATCAGTAAAAAAAACCCCACTTCCACAAATTCTCTTCCTGTTGTTTCATTTGTATTCCACTTCCATTCAACTCTGAATCACATTGCCATCAACAAAGCTTTCACTGTGGAACAAGGGACTCTAACACAAAGAAAAATCATGTGAGGGGTGCCCTTCAAAACTGATTGGTTTCTGTGGACTATAATCATAAAATGGCCGAAGCCATAATGTGACTGTCAACTGCTCGCTCCGCTACGTCACTGGGCAGCTCAAGTTCTTAAACGATGGAGGAGGGACCACTTGATCATCCTCGACACCCAGTTGTGTCAATGGGCACCGTTTAGCTATCCCCCACCCAAAAAAAAATCTGCAAATATAAAATGGTGTATTGTATTTAATAAAACACAGAGAAAACTAAATCCAAAACAAACCCAGAGTATCAAATAAAACCATGACTGAAGCTCAAAAAACTAGAACAGAAACATGACCGGAACAAACATGACAATAGCAAACTAACAGCAACAAACAAACAATGACCGACAATGAGTGGTCGGAAGGGAGTCCTTTTAAACGGCTAATGACATCATGACCAACAGGTGTGCAGCTGCAGGGGGAGCGCTACAGTGCTACCTGTTGGTCACAAACCGAAACATGACAGTTTTTGGACTTGTTGAGCAATTATCTTCAAAGAAGTATACTGTTTTTAGAAAACAAAATGCATGGCTTCATTTCCTGGCCGCTTAAACGTGATCACGGGCAAAAACGGTGATGTGCTATTTACAAGAGAACATAGAGTCAGATCTATTGATGCAAGGTGCCAAACGAAGGCCAAGGAGATGGTAAAACTGGCTAACTAGCAGTTTCCATTTTGTTCTGTCTACTCTAACCTTAATAAAGTACAAAAATGATTTGGGGACCAAGTAAGGAGTATTTCCATACAGAATGAGAATTTTTTTTTTTTTTCCAGTGGGCTCAGTGGTGAGGCAGCCAGGTGGAAGCAGGAGATGTAGCATGCGTCTAGGCTGCCAGTTGGTGTGGTGTTGGTGATTAGATGGACTGAGGCGACTGTCTTAACGGTGCCTCACGCCCGGGGCGCTGGCTGGCGGGCCGAAGAAGGGAAATGTGGACAGTGAAGCGGCATTTTTGGGCCATTGATGAAAACATGAAGTCCAAGCACTGTTCCATCCAACATGACTGATGTTCATTGGGAAGTGTGCATGCAAATCTCGCTATCAGCAGCTTCTGTTCAGACTCCATCCCTGGCTGATTCCATTTAGTCCGAGTCATCTGAGTCTAGTAAGGGCAAAAAAATGTACATTACTCGTATTATGCATGCAGGGTTCACGCAGTTATGGAAGGGACACCAATCTATATTGTACATAGAAGTAATTGTAAGCATATTTTTAAAGAGATAAATAAAGTGCGTCATTTAGACTTGATATTGAATTTATAAGTAGCTCGCATGCTGGGCACCCCTGTTTTAGGTCATGTTGTACCTGCTAAATGATACTTTGTACTGGAGCAGCTTTCCTTTGACGAAATGAGCTAATGCTAGCTAGTTTGCGTTAACTGTCGTCTAGCTATGATGAGCATTGTGCGTGATATGGCGGTTCTGCTGTAAGTGTGTTGGAGCCGTATATAAAATCTCATTAAAGGCCATCAAAATACTTGGGGCCAGCCCGACGAGCATTATACCAGATAAGTTGCGGCATTTACCAGCATGAAAGTATGAGCAATGTGAAGTGAGCCGTGCGCAGCTAAGAGGTCGAGCGGTTCATGATAGCTGCTGACAGACAGCCATGAATGTGTTTTGTATTTTCTCCACGCTGTGTTACCCAAGTGGCATGTGACGTGAGAAGAATGTCAATAATATTATCTTATCATTTCCATCTTTTGGTTCGTGTCATTGTCAAACATGTACCGCAAGTGGAGCAGAGAAGAAGAGTTGTTTTGTATCGTCACTGTCCTGTGAAAAACACATATGTCCATTTTTATAATTTTCAAAATGTTTACAGTTGTGGGATATCTGCGTTTTAATTGGCAGAAATTTTTTAACAGCGACGTTTATTAATAGTTTATTTTCAAATTAAAAAGATGAACTTTTTTGTCATAACATTAATAATTCTTTTCATGGATTTCACTTAACATGGACGGCTACTTGTTTTTATAAAAAAAAAACAAATAATAATAATAATAAAAAAATTTAAGTCTTTCTAGACTTCACTTTGTAACAATGTTTTTTGAAGGCAAGTCTTTTTTAACCTGACATTCATCTGTTATTATTTTCATGGCAAATTTAACATTTATAATGTCATCGTTACATTTAGGGATCTCGTACGGTCACACAGCCTCCATTGTTACTTTGTAATGTGGTCAAAACATAACATCCAGATGAAAATGTTAATTCTGAAGTCCCAGAATGCTTCATTTCAATTTGTGAGTGTCATGTTTCGGTTTGTGACCAACAGGTGGCTCTCCCTGCAGCTGCACACCTGTTGGTCGTTATGTCGTTAGCCGTTTAAAAGGACTCCCGGCATGACCACTCAGTGTCGGATCATTGTTGCTGTTTGTTTGCTTGTCCTGTCATGTTTGTTTCTGTCATGGTTCTGTTCTATAGTGATGGGAAAATGAAGCCTCATGAAGCAATGAGGCTTTCCATCCAACTGGTTCGTTCCTGGGCCAAAGCATCATGAGGCTTTATTTGTACTATTGCGCCATCATGTGGAAAATAAATGTCATGACAGACAGTGATTAAAATGATACCATGGATTTGATGTTGAGGTAAAATCGGGCCAAAAAAAATCCAGCCCGACCCGGCCCGCTGGTATTTAAGCCCGACCCGACCCGGCCCGAGCCCGACCAATTAAAGTGATTTGCCGGCCCGAACCTTTCATTTGTGATGACTCCGGAGGAGGGGTGATTTGTGATAACAAATTAAAGCCTGTCTTTTGTCACGGAATCTAAGATAAACAAGTCTGTATAATTATTTACATCTTTTAAACATGTACATCTTTTAAACGTGTGTCAGTGTCACCTGTCAGCTCATTGTCGTCCTGGTGCACCATTTTATTTCGAATCACCCGCGAAACTATTTGTTGGCGGGGATGTAGGAATCCCGTCTCGCGAGGCTTCGGACGTAGCAACGCGTGTTCCAAGGCTTCAGGCGTGGCCACATGCATAATCGACACATGCCTCGAAGCGCGCTTCGCAGATTTTTTTCCAGTTTACTCGGCACACGCATTGGAGCCTCGGCACAGTTGGGCACATCACTACTGGTTTAGTGTTTTGAGCTTCAGTCATGGTTTTGTTTGATACTTTGGATTCGTTTTGATGTTAGGACTTTGTTTAGGATTTAGTTTTCTGTGTTTTATCAATACACTTCTTCAAGTACACCCTGCTCCTCCCTCCTGCCTGCTTTTTGGGGTCCACCACCACCATGCAACGTGACAGGATGACCCGACCAACTGGACCCCGCAGGTACAAAGGACTGGTTCCAATTCCACCAGGTGCCTGTTGGGGCACTTCTGCGGCCGACACCCTTTTCCGCGTCCACGACGAGCCGTGCCACGTCCACGTCAGGCCGAGCCCCCGTTCACTTCCGGCTGTCCCATGTCCCCCGTTATGTCGAGCTCTGTCCACGTCAGGCCAAGCCCAGCCAAAGGGTTGCCGTCACTTTCCGTTCCTGTTCCCTGGCGAGGCAAGGGTTGTCGTCGCTTTTGTTCCCGTTTCCCCGGTGAGGCAAGGGTTGCCGTCACTTTTCGCTCCTGTTCACTGGCGAGGCAAGCCTTTGGACGACTGTGGGACGTCTGGGATCCGTCCGTCCCTTGAGGGAGGGGTACTGTCATGATTCGGTTTGGGACCAACAGGTGGCACTGTCGGGACCCCCCTGCAGCTGCACACCTGTTGGTCATTATGTAATTAGTTGTATAAAAGGACTCACGCCCGACCACTCATTGTCGGGTCATTGTTTGGTTTGTTTGTTTGCTGCTGTCAAGTTTGTTTCAGTCATGTTTTCGGTTACTGTTATGTTTTAGCTTCAGTCATGATTTTTGTTTGATACTTTGGACTTTGTTTGTTTTGGATTTAGTTTTCTCTGTTTTAATACAATTTGTCAAGTACACCCTGCTCCTCCCTCCTGCCTGCTTTTTGGGGTCTACCACCACCACGCAACGTGACAGTGATCGCTGGAGTTCCCCTTTCTTAATGTGTTCTAAAGTATACAGTTGTTTGCTGTGAGTCTTTATCGAGGAATGGGGTCTCCTTCTTTATTTTCTTATGTTATTTCATTGTATTGTTCCAAATATACTGTACGCGTTGGGGGTGGTGGAGGGGGTGGCGGGGGCAGCCCGGGATTGAAAAATATGTGACTCCTAGTCGAGTGTTCTCAAATGTCACGCTCGAGAGGCATCTGATGGCACTGGCACTCGATTATGAATGTTAAGTGTTAGCTACCTTTTCTGTGAGCTGATTGTCATCAATATTAATTGCTATGCCATAATAAATTGTCATCTTGCAAAGTAACGGTAGTCAGATTACTACACCGAGAAACGTCATGCTTTAGATTAGTCGTCAGTGTCAAGAAAATTGCTATAATTGGGTAAAGGATTGGTTTTCTTAGTTGATTTGCAAATTTTGTAAAAAATATGAGACAAAAAAGGAACAACTGTAGAGTGTAGCGTTAAGGCTAAAGAGCCATTTGCCTAAAAATTTCATCAGGGAAATTGCATCAACAAGTGTTGTTTTGGCAGTTCCTTTACATGACAGTCACATTTTGAAAGGTATGAATAATTTGAGGCGCAACTGTATACCAAATAAACTGACATGGTTACTCTCAGTGAACAGACTTCCATCATTTTAAGTCCTTCATGCCTTTAGTGAACGCCACTAAATTTCAATGTTCTCCAGTCCAATGTGCTTGAGCTCCAGTAGCTGGGGTCATGCTGGATGTCCACTCAACATGTTTGTGCCAGGCATTTTCTTCATTCCATTGGAATGTTGTCTCTCCATGGGGTCATATATTATACTGTATCCGAACAGAATGTTTAGTTTGACAGGTTCCTTTTTTTTTCTTGCCTTCAACAATAAATTAATGATAGGGGGTGGATTCATATTGCACATTCTGTTCCCACAATACACATGTTGAACTCAGTAGCTCCAAATTACATGAAGACAAATGTATGAGAAAAATACACGTTAACCAAGGAGCAAAGGCAGAGACAATCAGGGCAAAAATGTCCCGCCCTTGGGATTCGAGTGAACAAGGGCCCACTTAATAGATGTCTCTAAAAGAAAGAAAAAACTTCAACATGTGACGTGGGGTGTGTTAACAGTGATCATTACTCCCCGATGTAGAAAAAAATATATGGTATGTCCAACAATGATTAATGTTAAAGCTATTAAATTTATGATGGCCAATACTTTGTGCGGTCGTAGAATGATAGCTGAGTAGGAAGCAACCCAAGAAGAAAATGCCTTCAGAAAATATTTCTTGGCGTCTGGGGGACATGCAGTCATACAAAAAAACGGATGCTGGGTAGGGCATATTTTGTTTATTTAGCGCTGCTTCACGGCTCGTCCGTCAGGGTGCCTCTGATTGGGTACAGTATTTTGTGGTCACATCACAGTCTGCGCAGTCAAATGACTCGGGAGACGTCGGCTTGCCCCCCACACACACACATAAAGACTTTTGGTTATACATAATCAAACCCATTCATTCATTAAGATTGTTTGGCTCTGACTCGTTTTGGACCATACCATTGGTACAAATCTACTCTTAACACACTACACACAAAAGGAGAATCACATAGGACAATCTTATAAGGCATAAGGTTGTCGGGCACTTGACGCCCTTTCTCGGGAAGGGGCAAAATCAGGAAAAAAATCATGCCAATTGACTTGATGCGTGTACCCGTCCAAACTTGCGTTGTGGAAGTTATCGCCAGTGACCCGTGCGCGGCTCATCTCCAGTCTCCACTGAAGGACTGTGTGTTTTTGCATTCATTTTTTCCAAAAACATATCAAAGCAACTTAATCAGAAGAGCGTGCTCATGCTTGAGAGGCGGTGAAAACTGAGAGTTGATCAGGTTGCCAAGCAACACACTTGCGCATGTGACGCATCAAATACCCCCCAAAAATCTGTAACTGACGACCCATTATTCCGATGACTCATGGATGTATTGTTTGTGATCGGTGCTTTTCAAGCCCCAAGAGCATGTGGAAATGCTCTTCAAAGGGGAAGAAAAAAAATAATAGTAGGGACACATCGAGCCGTCGGGCAGTCATTGAGTGTGTACGGTCCCCCTGCCGCCCCACCTGCACATCAAAAAAGTGCATGGCAGTGCGCCTTTTTTTTTCTCTTTTTTCTCTTATATAGTTAATGAGTCTCTGATGATGATGTTCATACGTGGGGTTTTCTACATGCTCCTTCAAAATCACTTCCAAAAGAATTTTAACATGAAAATTGTGACTTTGTTAGCTCTCTTATTGGTATACGTTATGCAAGCCTGCATGAAGACATATCCTGGGTCGCCGGGGTTATCCGCGCATTCCAGGCCACATTTGATGTAACATAAACTTCATTGGTACACAACATGTGGCGAGAAATTTACAGCCTCACATGTCGCAATCTCCACAGTACCATTAGTTGATTGCTTCACGGTAGACACGATCAATAAATACCCTGGTAACATGATCATTACCTGTTCCTTCACACCATTCCAGGCCTTTAAAAAGCTTCTACAGTTTAATTTGTCGTCAGTGGAAGACATTGAGACTGATTTAAGAAGCCGGAGAGTACATCTAAATTTGTGTTTTGCGGGGGGCATGACACACTCGGTACAAGCTGAGAGCTGTGTTGTGTGAGACAAAGTAGCACATCTTTTTTTCTGCTTTTAAATCACCCGGAAATGTGGGCGTAGTGTACAACACGCTGAAGGGTGTCATTGGCAGTGATGTATAACTCTGCCCCTCATTTCTGGCAGTGAACGCTAAGTAGTTACAGTGCCATGAAAAAGGATTTACCCTCTTTTCAAATGCCTACGTTTTTGCAGGTTTCCCCACTTTAATGTTTGAGATCATCACTTTAGCCACTGCCGCTTCCACTCAACCGGCAGGGAAGGGAACTCTTACCTTCCCGTTGAGTGGAAGCACCTGTGGCTGAAGCCAAATTGTTAACAGGGATTTTACTTTCTGGAAAAATTATGGCCCACCCCCTCTGTCATTAAAGTTGCTTACTGTATACCTGATTTTTCATCGCACTGTAGCTGGAAGTCAACACGTACGTGTTAGCCTGTACCTGTAGACTTGAGTGTATCATTATGACATTTCAAGAAAAGTAGTCAGGCAAATATCCAATGCCTTCCATCCATCCATCCATATTTCTGATCCGCATGTCCTCACAAGGGTCGCGGGGCGTGCTGGAGCCTATTCCAGCTGTCTTCGGGCAGTAGGCGGGGGACAACACCCTTAACCGGTTGCCAGCCGGAATGTTGGAGGAAACCGGAGTAGCCGGAGAAAACCCACACAGGCACGGGGAGAACATGCAAACTCCACACAGGGAGGCCGGAGCCGGAATCGAACCCTGCACCTCTGCACTGTGAAGCAGACGCGCTGACACCGGGCCGCCCCCAATGCCTTCCATTAAGGTTAATATTTTTTTTTTTATTTTATTGAAGGGAATATAGCTCAGAGGGGAGCAAATCATCATTGATAAATGTAAGTAATGGCGTCCAATTAGCGGCTATGAAGGCTGTGAGGCCGCAAAACATCTACAAGTGCAAAAATTACGCACTGTGCAACCCTCTGGTGCTCATTGAGAAAGCGCATGCATCCTTTGAGAGTTTTGTGCTGTGTGAGCATCAGTCATAATTTTCTCGAACTAATTTAATCCCCTCAATTAATAGGGCCGATGGGGGAGAGGGTTTAGTGTACTCAATGCAGCTGTAGTGGCATCTTCCAGAAAAGTGCACATAAGAAAGCTGTTCTGGCTCCCCCTTTGTCAAGCGCCTTCGAAGCGGCATGTCAATACACAGCTTAGATACACTTTGGGCTCAAATAGCTGACACACACTTTGCGGTGCTGTGATTGTGCCTGGAAAGTAAAGGCACTCTGGAGAATTATGACCTGTCCTGATCCGGTTCCTGCTTCATCTTCACCCCAAAGCACACTCCTTGCTGGCAGATTGCAAGTGGTGCCGTGAGTTTTCTCCCTGGGCCATATCATCTTTTCCTGCCACGGATTAAATTGGACTCTGATTCAATCACTGTTTTGCCATCATGGTGACCACTCATTCAATTAAGCTATCAACCAAAAAGGCCTGTTAGGAGCAGAACTAAAGTTCTGTCAGTCAGACATCATTTGGTGTTGGTATCTATGACACGGTTATAGCGGAACCATGAAAGACAAAAGGAGTGATTATTTTTTTTTCTGTCAGGAGATAATGGAAAAAAAAATATGGGCATGAATACTCACTTTCTGGGTCAAACTGTTGCCATCGGAAACCCTTCATGGCTATGTTTTAAAAGACGTTAGAATCTTTAACTGTCAAACAAGTAGGAATGGGAATACAATTGATACAATTCCAACGATTCTGATTCCCTTTTCGACAGGAATGGGCACGGAATCCCGATGCTCAATTATTAACCCAGATTATGGTTAAAATGCAACAGCTCAAAGTGGGACCCGTAACTACGCTCTTTTTTAGTTTACTTTTTTTTTTTTTTTTTTTTACAAACAATGAATTCTTCAAGAAATGATGATGAACATTTAATATTTGTTTTTTATAGAGAAACGGAACCCTGACCATTGACAGAATACACGTAGAACAGGCATATTGCAAAGACCCCCCCCCAAAAAAAAAGCTTTACGCAAATTCAGAGGAATACTTTTCCCCAAAATCTAGGCAGAATTCCAAATCGTAACCTCAGCGGCGTTATACTCAGCGATCCACTGCATTTTTGATCATGTAATGGAAAACCACCTTGACTTTTGCAAATGTATGACTACGACCACACAAAGGAGAGTTTCAGAGCGACATAATAACACAGAAGAAATAAATAGGATAGGTATTTTTCTCAAAGCGCATGTGTTAAAAGCACCCGAAGAGGCCGGCAAGCTTAGTGCTGTCATGTGACATCTCTTTCTCCAAGTTGGATGACGCAGATGTGATATCACCGGCTGGTGAATGGGAGCCTTTGACAGCTCGGTCGAGTCTGAGTGCATCAGTAAAATCAGTTGCCGAAGGCCTTATCTGGAGGCTACAGCGGGCCTTCTCCTCGTGGAAAGCTGCAGGGATTTTGTTTTTCTCTTTATCGGTCGATGTCAGCATTTTTTCCAGGCTACTTGTTGGGGTCAGTCTTAGACTCGCGTTGTGGCTCGAGACCAGCTCGCTTTACAACACTGGAATTGTGAACCTAACATAATTTCAAATGTAAAGCAATTGCACAGTTAATATTACCGCAAATGATACAGTCGTGGTGATTCTTCTCTTATTTGTTGTATTTACATTTCACCGTTACCTGAGCTTTAGTCGTCAATCAAAATGCTACTTCGTTTTTACATATTGACAAATACTGTACATATGTATAACTTTACTTTGTACATTTATGTTTATAAATACGATTTTTAACCCTAATAGTTTGCTGTGTTGTTCAGCCCCACCGAAGCGGTGGATGCCTGGGGCAAGCACATGGGTAGGATGCTTCTGGAAAAATTTGTGTCGAACACGCGACTGCAAACGGCTGTCAGTATAACGTGATAAATTATTACTCGTATTAAGCCAATAGCAATTCATGATGGAGTGTGCCTGCCATGAACGACGGTGTTCTCTTTGCAGCATTCCCAGCAACGCCTTAAGAAATGAAAAAGATGCGACAAAAGCATTTGAAGCCTCTCGTTATATTTCATAAAAATCTATTGGGAGACTGTGATCTATACGTGCCACAATATAAAACCATCGGCACGCTCAGTCAACCGCAAGGCGGAGGAGCTGGTGAAATCATAATACCGACAGGAAGGAAGAGACAGAATCTAATTATGAGGCAGGCTGAACCTTTTAATAAGGAAAAGGCTCGGAATTTAAGCACACTAGAAGACCACGGATAACAATCGGCATAAGAATGGTTTGTTGGAGGAGGGACGCAAATACGCCAACAGGCCCACCAGGCAACAGACCAAGCAATAAACCAAAAGATATATGGCAGATAAATTACACGTTTCCGGAATGGATAAGAAAACGGAGTAGTGGTGGTTTCATACTGCAGCTAATAAACATGATTAAATTAGGTGGTTTGGAACAGCTCTCAATGCGTCCTTGGGCACACACACACACACACACACACACACACACACACACACACACACAGCATAAACCTAAAGAAAACAGATCTAGGCATATTTATTGGGCAGATCATGTCCAGAGAGATACTGTAGTCTGATCTAATCTAATCAAACAGGGGCAATCTGAATGAAAGCTGCTGTCCTTGCAACCATAAAACTGCCTGCTTTATGTTCACGGGTACGCCACCCAATCTATAAATTATCAGGCGCATCTAGGATTAGGAATGAGCCTGAGGACAGAAACCAGAACGTTTGGGCCACTGCAACGTAAATATAAGATGATGATGGCTTGTTGTTCTAGTGTCAAACAACCTCGGAAGCTCAGATGGCCTTTTCCTTTTGAGGCAAACTCTCAAAGAGCGTCTTAATGCATTTGTCAAACTTGTTTTCTTTGAACGCAACTTTTCTCAAGAGCCAGGCTCGTGATCCCGGGCTACCAATGGCAAGCACACATCACACTCTGCTGCTGCCTGCCAACTCACTTTATTTCTTCGATAACGTGACTGCTTTCATTTCTACAAGAGAGACTGAAAAGCGGCTGGGTCATCATCTGTCTCCCTCTGTTGGCTGATTGTAGACGTCATGGGATGAATTTAAGCATATTCCAATAATCGAAGGCAAAGGACATTCTTGCTGGTGGACAATCTGCTTTATGTCAATAACAAGACAGTGTTCAATGCGTTCAAGGAACTTTAAATACAAGCATACACTCTGAACGGAAACAATTGAACAGAACAGCATCTTTTAATACCCAATCATGATTTAAAGTTCAGCCACCTTTTCTTTCAGACACTAATTGAGATCAATTGTAGTGCTGCACGACTCTGGCCAAAATGACCATCACGGTTATTTTTGATCAATAATGTGAGCACATTTATCAATCACAATGTAGTAGAACAGGGGTGGCCAACCAGTCAGAGACTAAGAGCCCATTTTTTTACTGTGTTACTTCAAAGAGCCATATCGCTCACGCACACGCACGGCGCGCACACACACACACACACACACACACACACACACACACACACACACACACACACACACACACACACACACGGCGATTCAGTTGTCATCTGATTGGTTGCCCTGTATGTCAATCAAGTAACGGGATTGATGATAGGCTGACATAGTAAATTCTGTGTATTTAACGCCATTGTTTGAATGGCATCGCCACTGCCGAGGCGTTTTTCGACGCTTGTCATTTGAAAGCCTGGGAGCCGCATTGAGCCAGCCAAAGAGCCGCATGCGGCTCGCAAGCCGCGGGTTGGCCACCCCTGTAGTCGAAGTTTTCAGTGTAAAATAAAACTTCTAAAACTCTGAGAGAATACAATTGTTACATTTAAAAACAAATATTTTCCCAATAATTTAAAATGTTGATCGCTATTGAGGTTCCTCGCCATGTTGCTTTTCATTTTTGGCTGTACAATATTTTCTTCTCTTGACATGACTCGCTCTCAAAAAACCCAATTGCCTTTAGTCCACGCTTTATTAAGCGGAAGTAGTCGCTCACTTGCAGGGTGTGCGCGCTTGTAATTTAGGCTTTTTAATGAAGCATTAACCATGCGTTCGCCCCCTAGTGGTTGGCGGACTATTGATTGAGCGAATGCTTAGTTTATATGCTGGCTGTATATGTATCCCAACTGCCCAAAGACAGCTGGGATAGGCTCGAGCATGCCCGCGCCCCGCCTGAGGATAATATCCCAGTCAGCAAAGGCATCTGGCCCGGATTCGGCATGAAGCCGGCACAGCTGGCCTTGTCGGCACTGGCATAACGCATGTGGGCCGAACACGGCCCAGGCGTGGCAAAGGAGGCACTGGCTTGACTCTGGCAAACCAGATGAGGGCCAGTTGTGGCGTGAAGTATTTGGGCCAGAAATCAATTTCCAACTCCGGCCCGAATATGGCCAGCCAGAATTGAGCCACTCCTAATCTATTGCACTGATGCGTAATTCCATTCATCACACACACACACACACACACACACACACACACACACACACACACACACACACACACACACACACACACACACACACACACACGCACGCACACACACACGTGTGTGTGCGTGTTTTGCACACGCACGTCCTAATTCTTGTGCACGCTCGCAAGTGTGTTATCTG
>NW_017805275.1:3118804-3126067 GCF_001891065.2 Hippocampus comes
ACGTCTTGGGCCTCAGACCAGGAAATTCATGTCACAAGATGGCTACATCTGGCTCCTGATCGGGATGGTGACAGGAAGGAAAGCATGAGAAGAAAAGAGTGCATGGAGAGCGCAACAATGATAGATAGAAAAATACTGTTCAAGAGGAAGCTGCATCCCAATTTGGACTTTATGTTCACTGTTAAATAAAGAAAAGTGCATTTTTCCAGTGTATGTGGAGTTATATGTGAGGTTCGCAAATTATGACAATAAACATATTTTTATAACAGTTGTTTTTGAGACTTTTTTTTTTTAAATGTGGGTCAAATATGGCTCATGAAAGATGTGGCTTAGTTGAGGTTGAATTAAGGCTGATATCAGGAACCTGTTCTGGCCCAGCGTCGGGCCGGAGTAGGGCCGGATATGGTTATACAATGCGGCTCAGATCCGTGCCGAATGCGGCCCGGATCATGGATGCCAGACCCGGGCCACTGCAGGACCGTCATTCATTGCGGTATGTGGGCCGAGTGTCGTGCCGTGTCCGCGCCAGAGCTGGGCCAGACCAATTTTGCTGACTGGGATGTTCACATAGTGGCTGGATGTCTGACAATCAGGTTCAATTAATCATGGCAGCCCTAATCATGATCAGAATTAAAATTTGATTAGTTGTGCAGACCTAATAGGTTTGGAAACCTTAGCTAGCCATCCAAACGTGTGTGTCCATGTGTATGTCAGACCAAACATGAAAGAATATGTAAACTTGATCAGGGCGACTGTTACGATTTTTAAAACGTTTCACACAATTGTGATGGCTTAATTATTCCTCAGTAAAAACATTTTCGATATAATCAGTTATATTTCCTCCCAAAGATGCTAACATATGACAAATTTTGCCAAAGTGTGTAAACTTATATGAGCACAACTGTAAAAAATAAATTCCTAGAGTGTACAAATATAAAATCTAACTAAACAGCCAAACCAAATGAAAGGTCAGTTAGGCATTGCTAAAAATGGAAATTCGTGTGCAAAAATGCAAATGCAGAATCAAGTGAGTAAATCGAGTAGTGCTCATTGTGCAGGGATGAATGGGAGATCCTCGGGGTCAGTCGTACAGAGCACTGTTGGGAGTACAGCAGTCTAACAGCTTCCGAATAGAAGCTGTTCCCCTGGTGGGCCTAAACCGGATGCTGCTAAGCCTCCTGCCTGTGGTGAGAGGATCAAAGAGAGGGTGTGCGAGGTGAGCGGAGTCCTTGATGATGCTGAGACCTCCTGTTGCAGGTGCGTTGGTGGTGGGAAGTCTGCTCTTGACAATCTTCTGTGCTGCGTTCACCACACTCTGCAGTGCCTTCGCCTCTGCAGCCGAGCACGTGCTGTGCCACATAGGTGATACAGGGCGCTCCTCACCACACATTCGTTGAAGCTCGTCACGGCGGCACTCCCCAGTCCAATTCGAAATGAAAAATCAGAGATTTGTCTCAGTGGTTTCAAGTTTTCACAAAATATTGGTTCCCTTTATTCTCTTATCTCTGTACAATCGATCATTACAAAGAATTTGAAGAATTATCCTCAACATAATCTATATTATTGTTTCCACCATTTTCTAGAAAATAGGCTCGGTTATTGACATTTCTCGAGCCATTTCAAATATATAACATGCTCTAAATATCTAATATTGTAATTATATTTATAGTTTTGTATGATATTCTTTCTTACAAATTCAATTATTAGTTAATGTACATTTCAAGTACTTTTTTCTTTAGGTCTGTGTTGTAAGAAATTCCCTCAGGAGTATTTTCCCTTTTTGCAGGCGTTTATTCGAACTTTTGAGATCCATGGGTTGTCATTGTTTTGTTTTAATTGTTGTTTGATAGTTATGATTGTTTCAGTATTCATAGAAACTGAATTCCAGTCCTTAGTCCGTAAACGTTTAGCACATCGATGTCCTCATCTCCCTTGTCAATATTGTGTGTTGTTGTTTGCAACTACTCAACTGTGAATACTGGCAAGTGGTTGCTGATGTCATGTATAATAATACTCCGCTCACCAAATTACCCATGATGTTTGCAAAATTATCGTCTATTAATGTTATACAAAGAGAAGTGATTCTGCTGGATTTGGTAATTTTGCTAAGTGTTGAGGCTATCAAAAAAATTCATGGATGCATTCTTCTGTTGTTTTGTTTGTATGGATTTTAGACAATCAATGTTATAATTATTGCAGAAGAAAAGGACGTTTTTCTGTGTAATTTTCTTACAATGCTTTTAATCTATCAACATGACAAATAATTCCATATTTTGCAACCAAAAACTTTAGCGGCGATGTCATGACATTAAGGTGCAATCGATTGTCAGGAAGAAATGCAAAATGACCTTTATGAAGAACCTTGAAATGTTACCATAGAATTGCCTGTATTGTTAATAAAGGCTTTTATGTTGAAAGTTTGGACAGATTGTTTTGATTTCAATTATGGGGACAAAAGTTCTGTGTGAATCGCACTGCATTGTACTGTATTTGATATAGGAATTGGTTTTTGTATTACTTATTAAAATAAAACAATCAGGCTCCAAACCAGTGAAACACATAATCAATCCCTTTATGGGTGCACAAAAAAGACATAAGGGGGTGTTATGATATAAATCCTTTAATATATGAAAGAAGCACATTTCAACACAATATACAGTGTAACAGACCATGTCCCACAGTTTTCATCTTCGCAGACAGGATTTATGAATAAAGCTATCACCAGAGCTGTGTTTACAATGTTCAGTGGTTTCTGTAAAGCAAAAAGACGCATGCGTGATAGGATGCATCTTGACGAGTGAATTCCAGATCATTTACACTTGATTACTGACACAGCATTGAGACCTATGAGGCCCATGTGGTCGAGTGGATTTCTGTTGTTAACAACAATCATGATGGCCCCGGGGGAGAGGTCTCCGATCGGCCCCTGGTGAGGTAAAATGCACCTGAAGATGACGATGATGCTCCTGCTAACAACCCATTTTCTGACAGACACTTTCATGAAGACAGCGTGGGACAACAATGGCTTCTTTGCAAATTATAAATGTCATTGCCTGAAAACGTAAGGAACGGAATGTTCTCATTCTTAAATCTAGACAAGGAAAAAAAAACACACTTCACTGACAGCACCTCTCTATTCACATTCCTCATTTGTGCTGTGCATTGCATAAAGCGAACTTGTGTTGTGAGGAGCGTGTGCTAGGTGCATGCCGTTTTCCACTGAGACATTCATGGGATGCATAAGGCCTTCATGGGAATGATTTAAATGCCCACGAGAAAGCTGAGGAATTAACAAGCTAGTTTATGCAAGGCCTTTATCATAAAAGGACAATGCAGAAAGAAAGCTCTTTGGAAATTCGTGGGGGTGGGCTGGGCTTGTCAAGGAGGGGGAACAAGTCAAGTCCAACTTTAAAGGATTCAGAAAAATGTTGCTACATCATCCAATAGCCTGCACGGCTGCATATCTGCCACATTTATAAAGGTAAGATATCCCCAGAGGTCCTCCTCTTCTAAACACACCTCCACTCTCCTACCAAAACGTGACATGGGGAACGGGTGTTTCAAACCCTGAGCAAACGCTTAGGTTCAAAAGCTTTCGGAACAAAGCTACTCGTGACTGATTTCATTGCGCGTGAAGAAGATCAAACTCAAGATCTGTGATCGTTTAATTAAAGTAAACACAACTGTCACATCAAGCAAACACTGTATCTGTGTTTAATGCTCTCAATAATTCTACATTGGCTCTGAAGGCAAATCTGTGTTCTCCTAAAAAAGAAAAAAAAAGCTCCGAAAAAGCATTTATCAGCACTGAGAGAGATGGTGAGGTGGTGAGAATTTAGTTTGAAAACAAATAACTTGCTGTGAGACGAGTTCGAACAACCAAAGCGTGTAAAAATATATCTGGATGACAGGCGACCAGACACGGGCGCGTAGGCGAGCGCGCCATGTGGGACGTGCACACCGCTTCAGATCACACGGCATGAAATTCCAGATACGTATTTCCACAGGTAAAAAGTGTTGCTGTGCTGTTCCCAGAATATTAAGGCGACTCATCTTTCATGTTTTTTTTTCTTTCGGCGTGGGGGTTGGGGGGTGGCTTGTACTTGTGCATATACCACCAACATGTTGACAGAGTGCTGTATCACTTTTGCAAAGAGACACAAACATCTCGCCATGTTGACAACCCACGTGGCGTGATGGTCTGCTGACAGGTGGGACGGGGTGCTGCTCCTCAGATAAAACCAGCAGCTCAAGATGAGACGAGACAAATGGCTGAGGCGCAAATTGAAACAAATCATCTGAACAAGTCGTGAGTCTGAGGCCAATAACATTGGGAAATGTCAAGGGCCTGGTACTGCACTACAACTGTCATAATCTCATTCAAGTTCAAGTAGCATTCAGATCATATTGACAAGATTCTAAGGTAACATCCTAGTTTTCGAATCTATTTAACCCATCCCAAACAAATCGACATGACTGCACAGATGACAAATGCTGTATCTTGTTACAAATATGTTCATTCTCCTGTAAACTGTTTCCCCAAATTAAAGGGACGGTTAATTCACATTCTGCCTAGCAGTATCTAGAAACGCAAATTACTAATGTCAGCTCTTTGAACAATAACAACATTGAAAACTTTTGCTTGTGGGTGACTGATATGATGTGGTCAGACTAAAACAGTTTGCCACTTTGTTGCCAACTGCTTGGTTTAATAAACACTCGGGTTTTTAAATCTCTATACATATAGCTATGTGAAAGAAGAATATAAAAGCTAAAACACATTGTTGAAAATAGCATTTCAGCATAAGACAAATGTGGTAAAAGGGCCAAAACCAGCAATCCTGTGTGCCTGACGGGTGCTGTGAGAGAAACAAAAAGTGTGTTGGCTAAGGTGGCTTACCCGGCCATCCCCATATAGGTTCCAAAAGTGATTTCTCTGTGCATGAAGTACGGCCACTGTAATTCACCACACACGGACGGAAAGCGAAATATATTTTAAATGAGGCCAACAAAATCGATTTTCACAAATGCCCTGTGGTTTTTTTGTTTGTTTCTATGTTTTTTATTCCCAAATCAAGTCAACTGCGGGCTCGTGTCAGACAGGAGGACAAACGCTGGAAATTAATGGCACTTTTTACATTTGGACTTGGGCTTTAAATGTGCTGAAACATCTGAAGTGTCAGGCATGGTCTCGTCGAGCTCAGGGGTCACCAATGAGAAGACAGACAAGAGTGATGTATCCCTTACTGAGCGGCAAAAAAAATGGCATTGTCACACTTGACCAAAAGAAAGGGGTCATTTTCCTTTGTCGGCGTCCCCTCGGTGGCTTTTAATCTCCCATCTGACAAGCATCCATGTGCAACGTCTTGCCATTAACGCACTTGTCTGAGAAGGGGTAGGCAGCGAGGGACTATCAAAAAAATATATAGATATACAGATGTGCTACCTAGCTCAGAGCAGTTACACATCAGACAGGAGGGCTGCCTCATAGACCTGCAAGGGCTTCTGAGGGACTACTCATGCCACCTCCCTGGTCACCAGTTGGCTTTGACAGCTTTGATGTCGCTCACCAGGTTTTGAGCGAGGCAGATTCCAAAAATCTGGAGAGGAAACCACACAGGAAGTGAGGGATTAAGGATGGTCATACTGGATTAAGGAAGAAAAAAAAAAAAATCGGACCGTTACGCTGCGAGGATTTACTCAACCGTGGGGATCTCGCCACAAGGGGGCAGTGACAAGACAAAATCACAGCCCCTAATGGCCACTGGTTGACCATATGAACGTCACACTTACCTGCAAAAGTGCGATCCCGACAAAGGTGCCAGCAACAATAATGAGGTTGTCCTGCAGCCACTTTTCAAATTGCCCCACACAGCCTTTGGTATAGATGTATTTTTGTTGATCCAGCTTCTGTACAAAGCACAGGGGGAAAACAACTATTAAGGCACAAATAAATATTTTTTAAAAAGCACGCAAATGATCTGTTCTGAACTTTGACCGCTCCTGTGTCACAGGAAAATGCGAGTGAGGCTGAGTCATTCCCCTTCAGAATAAGTGGGACTGCTTCTTGTGCCTGACAAGATACTACTAATTTTTGTGCTATACAGTGGAACCTCGATTTAACGGACTGATTGGGGAGGAGAGCAGAGAGAGCTGTTCGAGCAGATTGTCCATTACATCAAAGGACTTTTTTTCATGACCTAAAATCAAAATGATTGCATAACTGTTTAGAAAGTTTTAAAGTTTATCCAAACTTACCTTGTTTGCTGCTTGGGGGGAGGATAATGTCGCACTTCTGGTCGTGTTCATGAGCCACGATATTAGCGCTTTCTTTTTTTCACCTCTATTAAGATTACATGCCATAGACAAGGGCTTTACAAAATACAAATGTGTACTGGACAAAAAAAGCATATTCCAGACATGTGTAAATGACAAAAAAAAAAAAACAACCACAGATATGAACAGGAAGATGTGAGCGATGTTCCTTTTGAGCCACGACCTCAAGGCATTCTTTATTCTATTACAGTTGATGGGACAGTCGACCCTACTTACACCGCTGCCACATTTTGTACCGTAATGTTTTTGATAATAAAGGTCGTCCTGCCAACATGGCCGCCGCATTGACACACTATTCAGTCTGCCCTAGTCTACTGTAAAGCCTATTTATCGATGATGAGGGAGCAGCACAAACTGGAAACATGCGACCAGACTGTTGATAATTGTGGTGAATTTTTGAGCTAACGCACTTTGACATGTACGGTACAAAGGTGCATTTTGAGTAGACTGGAGACTATTTTCTGTCTGAATAATCTGGGATCTGTTGGTTTCGGGTCTATTGTATCGAGGTTCCAGTATACCCTGTGCTCTGTTCACCAGTAACAAAAATGGGGCATAACAAGTGCAGCCTCAGATTCGGAAAACATTTTGTTCACAAGCACAAGCTGATGCTAATTTTTAACCAATAAGGGATGAAGGGAGCTCCTTTGGAGCAAGCTGTGTAGGTGGTCAACATTCTCAAAAGGTATTTCATTTTCAACCTTAGTCGGACTGCTGAATTCTCTGAATGTCTCCATAAACAAGCTGCGCATCACTGATAGCGCCGGCAAAATATTAGTCGCCGGGGCGTAAACAGACACGGGAAAAACAAATTCATACCTACTCAGCGGACAGCAGTTCACTCTGCTGCAGTGTGCCTAGCAACAAGCAATCTGTCGGACTGCAGTGCAGTGAGTCGGAACTGCCACACCCACCCACCCACCCAAC
>NW_017805275.1:3126080-3144608 GCF_001891065.2 Hippocampus comes
GGACTGGCACAACCCAGCCGATTGCCAATTACAGAGTGGTGTAAGGCTGCACTCCAGGCTATAACGGGAGGCTAATTATACCTGCTAGAGGAACAATCTGTTATTAAGGCAGTGGAAAGAAGCCTGGATAATTAACTCGGCAGATTCTCAAGTTCTGCTGTGATGCTCGAGTGATGTTTGTGGGCATTTATCTCTTTTCTTTTCTTTTCTTTTATTGTGGATATTAAGATTTTAAATCACCCTTGACTGCTCAGGTCATTTCAATCAGCTCGACCTTGTGAGCTCAGAAGCTTGTGATTTCTGCAAGAAAAGGGCGGCTCCGTGCACACCATCCAGTGAAATTTAAATAGATCTGAAAATGCCATTGCATGCATTCTCTTAACGATGGCTTGAATTAACGAAAGAATCCAGCATCGGGACAAAAAAATCTACAAATCCGGTTTTCATAGGGGAAATTAACATTCACGTAAGTGACTGTAATTTATTTTAAAAGATGGGAAAATCAGTCTGGATGTCTTGAACTTGTGTTTCAATGCCAATGTTGTATTGAGCAGAAAAATACTAATCCAGAAGCGTTTCAGTCGTGTTCATGTGGCCCAACACATCAGTCTATGTCATGTTTTATACTATTTCTGACTAAATCAATGGCACCTATGCTGTTTGCAGCAAGGTATGGCATTCATCTTTAAATCCTTCAGCAGAGGATGTCTTTTCAAAAACAGTTCTGCACAATTGACAAAATTAAGAATACTGTTAAGAATGTCGTGTAAATTATTCTTAACAATGACATAATCAATTATGATGACCATTCATACTGTAGAGAGAGGGTGCTAAACGTGTGACAGTGCCTACCTCTTCACGTCGCACATCATAACCACACTGCGTGTTGACGACACCCTGTTAAGGAAAAAAACGAGAAGTGAAATCTAATGCTAATGTCTCTCAGTTCCTTTTTCAAATTTTACAGTTACATGACTTTGCAATTCAAAATGTGACCAGATGGTTCACGTAAAAGACAGCGCTTTACCAGAAATGCAATAAAAACCCCTTCATCATGGGTTCAGTGTTTGCGGTCCCGGTATATCACAGACTATTTAGAAGTGTTATTAATTTAGTATTTTTGCCATTTAATCGTATTTTGCTGCGTCTGGATTTAAATCCTGTGTGTCGTGAAAAAAATATCCGCATGTACTGACTCAGCCAATCAGAGCGTCGCTATCGTTTTGACACCCGCTGATTGTGTTCTGTCAGTAGACACAGCGCGCTGCTCGCCTTGCTGATTGACTTCCGTATTTTACCTTTACTATACTCTGTATAGAACGCAATATTAGCGGAATGGCATCCTGATGTTGGTCTGCAAATGCAGTTCCAAAACAGAATTGGCAGAGCCACCCAGGGAAACAAGAGAAGAAAGAAAGCTAGCCAACAACTGCCTACAATCATGATAGCAACAAGGAAAAAAAAAAAAAAAAAAAAAAACGTCACAGGTGAATAAGGGCTGAGATCGAGTTAATGCGCAGTTGTACGACATGCTCATGCAGGCGGAAGGAACGTTTGATGGTCAATTTTAACATGTGACAAGTTGGTCAATTCTTTCCAAAAAAAAAAAAAAGACACCTTGATCTCTAAAGGAAATACATGAAAACAATGTTCGAAAATCACATGCATTGAAATGAATACCATCTATCCATTTCCTGAACCTATTTATCCTCACAAGGGAGCCTAACCCAGATGTCTTCCGGCAGTAGGCAGGGGACACCGTGAACCGGTTGCTGGCCAATTGCAGGGCAGACATAGGCAGACAACCGTTCACGTTCACAATCAAACCTAATGACAATGTAGAGTGTTCCATTAACCTACCACGCATGTTCTTGGAATGTGGGAGAAAACCGGAGTACCCGGAGAAAACCCACGCAGGCACAGGGAGAACTTGCAAACTCCACGCAGGCAGGCCAGAGCCGGAATCAAACCCTGCACCTCTGCACTGTGAGCCGGACGCGCTAACCAGTCGAACACCGTGCCGCCCATTCATATATGGTTAGTTTTATTAACGTAAGATATCATTCTATATCGCAGATTTCACTTATTAGGGCGGTGTTCTGGAACGTAACCCCCTGTAATGAAGGAGGATTTATTGTTCTCTGAGGTCAAACAAGATGTCACATGAGATACAAGCAAATCTCACCCTGTACATGTTTTATAGTATTTACATTTTTTCTGTTTGTTATTTTGTCCGTTTTTTTTCGTCAAAGTTTTATGGAATGACTCATTAATTCAATGACCATTCTTACTTAAAACTGAATTGAAATATGAACGAAGTGAGTGGAAGTGAAACGCAGAACAGATGGTGTTTGACCTCAGAGGGACCACTGTACTAAATCTATGGTGCAATAATTGGTTTCAGTGCCTCACCACAGGGTCTTTGACACAGCAAGACAAAGGGACACCACAGCGCTCCCTGCTGTGGTTCTGTTCAGTGCAGTTGAAGTACATGTTCAAATTCCAGTCATCAGGCCCGTGAGCGCCACAGCATGACCACTAAGAAACAAACAAAAGACAGAAATGTAACTGACAATTAGCGAACAACCAAGAGACATGGATTTTGTTTGATCTGGTCTTGGAAAGGCTCTGAGGCAGCCCGAGTTCTGCTTGCGTGGGGTGGCAGCTCACGGTGGCAAAGATAGCGGCTCCAGATAACAAACAAAAGAAACGCTAATCGGCTTTATGTAGAAACGAAGCCCATTGTTTTTACATGGGAACCAATTAGCCCTGCCACCTCTTATAATTGGATAATCACAATTACATTCACTTTGACATTTATAGCAGACCGGTCCCCTCTGTCCAGAACATCTGCCTCCAAATAAGACTTCAGAAAAGCGGGACATCTGTGTGGACAGTAGTTTTCGGCAGCAGCCTTACATATCCCTGGGCGAAGTCAATGAGATTCTGCAAGTCGATGTCATCGCGGTAAGCCTTGATATTATTGTTAATGAAGAAGTTGAGCTGGTCTTTGATCCAATCCTTAAAGACGAAGGCAAGAATTCCTGCGGCGAGTTCCAGGAAGAAGATCAAACCCAGGAACACGGAGAACTAAAAAAGGTCACAAGTGGTCAGTACAGATGGAGAGTGGTAGGGCTGCACAATACATCAAAAAAATAAAAATATCGTCAACGCAATAAAATCCCTGTGCAATATGCTTATCGCAAGGATGTGCAAGTCGACCTGTATGCTTTTATCTGACTTCAATCAGATGCAACCTTAGATCAGGTAGGAGAACAGTATTTAGGGGCATCATGACCACGAAATAGTATAACTTCAAAAATTGTCTCTCTCCCGTTCCTTCTCTCTATGTATCCCTCTCTCTCTAGACACACACACACACACACACACACACACACACACACACACACACACACACACACACACACACAAAATGGCAATTTATTACGTTTGATGAGCTAAGAATGAACAGTTTAATGGATTATTTAATATAAATTGGTTGTTGTAGCTCAAAGATTGAAAGTTTTACACCCGAATCCACGTGACGTGATCGGTGTCATTATTGGCCGATCACACTCATGGATGATCGGAATCGGTATCGGCAGCTTAAAACTCATCGGAACATCGCTAATAGCGGTAGTCAACACCACCCCTATCGCATGTCGCATGTTTTTCCATTTTTGTGCAGCCCGAGTCAGTACCATTTAATATTGTATAATTTTACAAGCAGTGTTAGTCTGATGGTCCTGTTGAAGGCTCAATTTGCTTGGCAAAAAGTGCAGCCCCAGAGGTAGCATTAAATCATCCCTTTACAGTAAACGTAGGTGGAGACAGGCTAATGATTAATGTAGCAAAACCCTATTAGCTCCTCTCTCCGACGCCTGACTTACTGCTGCTAATGGAAATCGGCTGGAGGTAATAGCTACTCAGGACTGCAGAAAGCAGGTTTGTCTGCATCAGCTGTCAGTCGAGCCAGAATACATCCCCCAAAATGTAGGGTGTTGATTTGGGCTTTAAAACTATTCGACTTTATTTCCACACCAAAAGGCACAGAGCAACGTGAGGATGTTCAGATCCGTATTCTTTGATCTTTGGCAGGGAGACAGCATGTTTTTGGGGTTTTTTTTTTGTGATGACTATGTTTGCAGCTGATACAGTATGAATCGAACATCGATATAAATCAGGATGTATTGTATATACATCCGCTTCCACAGATGAGAAACAGAAACAAATTGGGCCTATTATAAATTAGGGCCGGACAAGTATGGGAATAATAAAAATCACGAGGGCGGCCCGGTAGTCTGATGGTTAGCGCGTTGACCTCACAGTGCAGAGGTGCAGGTGACTTCGGCAGCCTCTGGTCTGGGCGTGAACTACTCTTCTAAAGGAGGGCTCAAGTGGTTAGACTAGTGTGTGTGAGTGTGTGTGTGTGTGTGTGTGTGTGTGTGGTTGCGTGCGTGCGCGTGTGTGTGTGTGCGTGTGTGCGTGTGGCCTTTGAAAGCGATGAGGCGGCTTACAAATTTAAGCAGGCGCGTGTTCTCCCGCAGTGCTCCAATGCATCCAGCAAAGCCCAGCACGAACATGACCCCGCCGACAACAATGAAGAGCCAAACAGGGTCGAAACCCCCCAGATCTGTGATGGATGACAAGTTGGACAGCACGCCCTGAGGGAAGAGGAGGCAAATACAACAGTGAAAATGATATTTCCATCGATTGAGACATCCCACCGTTTTCTTTGGGATGTCAAAGAGAAATATTTAAAGCTCAACTTATGACACAGATAAAACTCAAAAGTGCCCCCCCCTGATCGTATCTGTGTGCCCTGCGATCGGCTGGCAACCGGTTCAGGGTGTCCCCCGCCTACTGCCCGAAGATGACTGGGATAGGCTCCAGCCCCCCGCCCTCGCGACCCCTTGTGAGGATAAAGTGGATGGGAAAATGGATGGATGGATGGATAATAATAATCATGATTATTTTGATTGAGATTGAAATCACGATTAATAAAAGCATTATTCCCCCCCCCAAAAGATGTGGGTTGCATTCTGAATAAAACAATACCCCAGTCATTGCCTTTATTATTTTAACTGCCATATTTGGATCCATCTGACAAAGCTGTGAAAAAAAGTGGCATTTATCAGGAGCACAGTTCACAGGTTTCTGCCAATGTCCACAAACGTATCCTTCCTCTGCACATCCTGCCCAAACCGGTCATGCTCCACCTTACAGTATGCTTTCCCTGTCACTAAACTCTTTTAGAGTGAATGCAGTGTTTCTTCACACTTTTGTATAAATGTCAAAGAGTGCCATTTTACAGTGATATAAACAAGTGGAAATATAATCCGCTACACTCCCTGTTTTTAATTTGTAATTAAGTAGACTACAAATTCATGGTTGAAGACAGCCAAAGTTGTTCCATCAGGCATTTTCCAAATTATTATGATTTGGCAATGCACCGTAAGAATTGTTTTCCAAAATGATCAGATTTCTATTCAGGTCAGTTCAAATGACTTGACAGAAAAATTTGATAATATTATGTTGTGATTCAATTTACTGATGATACTAGTGTCAATGCAATCCATGTGACTGTGTACATACATCTACTGATGCCTATCTGGACACATCATCAGTGATGTATTCCTGAGATCATAGGGCGTTTCGGGTCTCTCAACATCATACGCCCTCCCCCAGGTGACCCAACCAGGGCTGATCAGACCCCAGCTTGTGTCCAGATGGCTAACTAGCTACCATGACTGCATTATTCAGTGACTTCAAAACGTGATATTTATTCACCTACTAAAACTCAGCTACTCAAAACTACTATACTATAGCCTAATGCCCATTCATCCCTCCACATTGAATACTTTATTCTCATTTTTGGCAAGCACACAATGACCTTGTATTATCATGCGAAATTCAAGCCTGTTGCATTCAATGTTCCTTCTAGTTTTCCATCCCTCTGAGCATTCAAGCATTGAACAACATCTGAGCAACATCTGACACGCACACGGCGGCCAAACCCTTATCACACCTGTCCAAAACCTGCAATCAAGGAATGTGATGTAGTACGTTATGAAAAAAGGAACATTACCTTCATTGCAAACTAGAACATATCATCGATTGGAGAATTAAGACACAAATAAGAGTGGCCCAACTTACTTTTATTATAGCACAAGGAGTATTTTCAGCATAATTAATTCAGTCAGTGTGTATAACTATGGTCGCATCTTGTCCACCCATCAGTAATGGAAAACATGGCATTTAATAAAAAATAAATTTAAAAAAGTCCTAGTCACCTGATATTGGAAACGCGCGAAAGAACCTCATTGAAAGGGCGTGTAAACTCCGTCCATATTTGGACTTCCTGAATGGAGTGGTCCACGCATCGCCTGTGGCCTCTCCTCTGAGGTGAGTGTGAGTGAATGCGTGTCAATACATCAAACTATCGTAGAACAACTGAGTGCACACCCTCGGTCGCAGTACTGAAACTGTAATGGAAGTGGGAATAGTCTGGTGTCCTGTTTGGCGATTAAAGTGCGGTGGAAATGAAGAGTGTAGAAATGTAGTGTGTGTGTGTGTAGTGGGCCGAGAGGGTGAGAGAAGTGCGCAATTGCTCACGGGCACAACTTAGTGCTTGCCTTTTCATTCTGCTGGATCCACACTTCTGATGCCTTCCATCTTTGCACACATTGAAACAACGAATAAGCATCTGGCTTCTCTGTTTATCATATTGTGTTTTTGTTCTATCTTTACTTTCACAGGACTTGGGATGCACTGGGCTAACCTGGGACTGCAGGTATTATATTTCATACCACATCATGTTGAAATTTGTGTTGGTGAAAAAGTCCTAGGAGCTTTGTATCCTTGACTTTTGAACCCTTGAATCTATGAAAACTCAGTTGAAATATACGTGTAACTTCAAAGGACAACGACAACATAACTACTAAAATAAGACTGCTCAAAAAAAAAAGAAAAAAAAGAAAACAATGAAAGAGAAACACCATGCTGTATTAAAACAAACACGGTCTGCTCCTCCTGTGCACACATTGGGCTCTAGGGGGTGGTGTGGCGATGTGCATGCATGGAGAAATGGAGTACAGTCAAACCTCGATTTTCGAACGTCTCTGTTCTCGATCAAATCGGTTTTCGACTAAAAATTTCGAGTTTTTTATGCCTCGGATTACGACCGAAAATCGGTTCTCGACCAAACTGAGCGCACTTGAATGTGCCACTTGACTCCTCTGGCTTTCCTTACACGAGGTAGACGAGGAAGTGATGCTTCCTCGTGTCGCGTTCCATCATGAGCAGACGTGTTCAATAAAGATTTTTTTTTTAAAAAGAGCATGGTTTCGGTTTTCGAACAAATCGGTTGTCGAACAGCCTTCTGGAACGGATTATGGTCGAAAATTGACTGTACATGCTTACAAAGAGAAAAGAAGAAAGTTGTGATTCAACTGCATTAAAAATAACTCATTTTTCAAAGACTGGGAAGAAAATGTGTCGAGTCTTATGACACCTGCGTCAATGCTAATTTTGCGTTAGCATGTCAATGGGATTTTACATTGACTTTAGCAATAGTATTATCAATGTTTTAAAAATGAAGAGAATCCCATGTCATTCTGCACATTAATCGCTTTTCTTCAATTAGAATGTTTTGAAGAGTGACAAGCCAAATTTGATCATTCTGATTAATTGCCGAGCCCTAGTGTAAGATTTTGTGTGAACGCACAATTATAAAGGTCAAAATAGTGGCTTGTACATCTTCCCCTTGAATTCACAAAAACACTAAATGCGTTCAAATTGCTTTTAGCATTGGACTTATTCAATTCAATTGGTTGTTGGTCAGTTTAAAAGGTGAAAAAGATTCTCGTCAGATTTACACGGCTCTCACTTTTGACCTGACAAAAACCTGGCTTCCAACGGAGGTGTGACTCAACATTGAATGTATGTAACAGAAACCAGGAGAAATGACAAACCTATTGTTTTGGATGGTAGTATACATACTCAATTGGCATAACTCAGAAAACGGTGATCTCAGTATTCTCTTTATCTGTGTAGAACTCCGTTTCGGAGCGTCACGCAATCTAATAAGTGATGTCAACCCAACCATTCACAGGTTGCCACTCAGTCGCCAATTGTTTTAGTCAAATCCAGGGGACAGGAAGGTGACAGAATCCAAACCTTTAAGGTAGATAATGAGCCACAATAGTATTTTTCTATTCAGAGTCGGTGAGCTGAACAGTTTAAACACAGAAACATGCAAAAATGAAGGGGTGGGGGCAAAAAAAGAGAAATCAGTACATTCTCTTCAAAATCACTGGTAAGAATTACAGGTATTTGAAAGTGTTTTAAAATGGTAATGAACCATATTTATCCCTTAACCCTAATAACATGATAAGCTGTCCACTGTAGGAGTAACTGCTGTCCCAGAAAGGGTTCGTGTTCGATTTAGTATGAAGTCAATTTATTCTGGTGATATACTGTAGTTCAAGAAAAGCCAGGAGAAGATGAACGTGGCATTGCTCTTTGATTCTGTTTGAGTAGTTCCAATCAAAATAAAAATAATAATAATAATAACAATAATAATTTCATTTCAGCAACTGCTACTAAGGCCAAGGACGCGGAGATTGAATAGGTCCCTCTATCAGGGTCACAGAAAGGTTGTTATGGTTATTTTCCTTTACTTCATTTGTTTATTTCCATCATCATCTTTATGATTATTATTTGTTTTTTCATCATTATTATCATTAGGATGATGATGATTATCAGTATTGTGTGTTAGGCTGCGGTGAGGAATAAGACGGCCTTCTCGAGTTTAAAAACTGAGAAATAACAAATGCACACGATAACTAACCTGGGACTGCAGGTATTATATTTCATACCACATCATGTTGAAATTTGTGTTGGTGAAAAAGTCCTAGGAGCTTTGTATCCTTGACTTTTGAACACTTGAATCTATGAAAACTAAGTTGAAATAAAATAAGACTGCTCAAAAAAAAAAGAAAAAAAAGAAAACAATGAAAGAGAAACACCATGCTGTATTAAAACAAACACGGTCTGCTCCTCCTGTGCACACATTGGGCTCTAGGGGGTGGTGTGGCGATGTGCATGCATGGAGAAATGGAGTACAGTCAAACCTCGATTTTCGAACGTCTCTGTTCTCGATCAAATCGGTTTTCGACTAAAAATTTCGAGTTTTTTATGCCTCGGATTACGACCGAAAATCGGTTCTCGACCAAACTGAGCGCACTTGAATGTGCCACTTGACTCCTCTGGCTTTCCTTACACGAGGTAGACGAGGAAGTGATGCTTCCTCGTGTCGCGTTCCATCATGAGCAGACGTGTTCAATAAAGATTTTTTTTTTAAAAAGAGCATGGTTTCGGTTTTCGAACAAATCGGTTGTCGAACAGCCTTCTGGAACGGATTATGGTCGAAAATTGACTGTACATGCTTACAAAGAGAAAAGAAGAAAGTTGTGATTCAACTGCATTAAAAATAACTCATTTTTCAAAGACTGGGAAGAAAATGTGTCGAGTCTTATGACACCTGCGTCAATGCTAATTTTGCGTTAGCATGTCAATGGGATTTTACATTGACTTTAGCAATAGTATTATCAATGTTTTAAAAATGAAGAGAATCCCATGTCATTCTGCACATTAATCGCTTTTCTTCAATTAGAATGTTTTGAAGAGTGACAAGCCAAATTTGATCATTCTGATTAATTGCCGAGCCCTAGTGTAAGATTTTGTGTGAACGCACAATTATAAAGGTCAAAATAGTGGCTTGTACATCTTCCCCTTGAATTCACAAAAACACTAAATGCGTTCAAATTGCTTTTAGCATTGGACTTATTCAATTCAATTGGTTGTTGGTCAGTTTAAAAGGTGAAAAAGATTCTCGTCAGATTTACACGGCTCTCACTTTTGACCTGACAAAAACCTGGCTTCCAACGGAGGTGTGACTCAACATTGAATGTATGTAACAGAAACCAGGAGAAATGACAAACCTATTGTTTTGGATGGTAGTATACATACTCAATTGGCATAACTCAGAAAACGGTGATCTCAGTATTCTCTTTATCTGTGTAGAACTCCGTTTCGGAGCGTCACGCAATCTAATAAGTGATGTCAACCCAACCATTCACAGGTTGCCACTCAGTCGCCAATTGTTTTAGTCAAATCCAGGGGACAGGAAGGTGACAGAATCCAAACCTTTAAGGTAGATAATGAGCCACAATAGTATTTTTCTATTCAGAGTCGGTGAGCTGAACAGTTTAAACACAGAAACATGCAAAAATGAAGGGGTGGGGGCAAAAAAAGAGAAATCAGTACATTCTCTTCAAAATCACTGGTAAGAATTACAGGTATTTGAAAGTGTTTTAAAATGGTAATGAACCATATTTATCCCTTAACCCTAATAACATGATAAGCTGTCCACTGTAGGAGTAACTGCTGTCCCAGAAAGGGTTCGTGTTCGATTTAGTATGAAGTCAATTTATTCTGGTGATATACTGTAGTTCAAGAAAAGCCAGGAGAAGATGAACGTGGCATTGCTCTTTGATTCTGTTTGAGTAGTTCCAATCAAAATAAAAATAATAATAATAATAACAATAATAATTTCATTTCAGCAACTGCTACTAAGGCCAAGGACGCGGAGATTGAATAGGTCCCTCTATCAGGGTCACAGAAAGGTTGTTATGGTTATTTTCCTTTACTTCATTTGTTTATTTCCATCATCATCTTTATGATTATTATTTGTTTTTTCATCATTATTATCATTAGGATGATGATGATTATCAGTATTGTGTGTTAGGCTGCGGTGAGGAATAAGACGGCCTTCTCGAGTTTAAAAACTGAGAAATAACAAATGCACACGATAACTGAATGCAGTTGTGATGAGAATAATTATTTTAGTCCCTGAGACACGAACCAACCTTTATTCCAATCCTGTACTTGCCATTAATCATTCAGCCCTAATCCCTTTAAATTATTGAAGCGGTTCCACCAAGGGACTCGGGTGCAGGCAATTTGCAGGGTTCAGGACCAGACGGTACTAATCAGAATGTGCTACCACAAAGACATAGTATTTAGGGAACCGGCATGTATAATTTCAAGATAATTAATGAACATGTTCACTAGTAACAGGACTGAAGACAGTTTTTAAATGTTTTTACTGATCCACTGATAATTGGAGGTGAATGACAGGACGTGTCCTTTTTATGCGCCACTACGGTTACAAATAGAGTTGGCGTCAATTTATGGAGGTTTTCCAAAAGAGCCCTAATCTCACAAACCTGAGGACACTAATACTGAGAGAGTCGGTGGCATGCTCGTGCGCTGCTAATCTGCTCAGACTTGAATATGGTTTGTCCATGAATTCACTGCACTTTAAACGTATTGGAACAGTACACAGGAACTTCAAAAAAGGATTTTTAAGTCAGAAAAAGTATTGGTAACAGAAAGACTAGTCATAAATCATTTGCTTGTAATAACGCCATCCACCTTTGGTATCACTAAACTGCTGCTTTTTTTTTTTATTTATTGGTGACCCTTTTCCAGGCTTTCACTGCATCTTCTTTTAGTTGTCTTCTTCTTTTGTAATGCTAGTCCAACATTTTTTTGCTTTTTAATCATAGGGCAGGGATTTTTTTTTTCTTTGCTCCCATGATCCGAGTGACTGACATTTCTTTGCTTACTATCAGTTTCCACATTTACTCATGGAGCACTGTTTTTTTTTTTTTTTTTTTTTTTGGAACACAATGGGCATGCTGGTGTCTCTGCTATGCCCCATGTGTACAGGTTTGACGGGCTTGGCAGCACATCATACACTGCCCGGATAAGGAATTTTATGCGTTGAGGCTCGGCTTTCCAGAGCTCAGCCCAGGTCACTTTCCTCTCAACCGCATTCTCCCATCTCGTCCAAGCTCCCTGTTGCTTCATTCCCACTGCCTTGCAGGTTCTCGTCTCCTCCACTGCTGCTCTCACCTCCTCCTGAACAAGATGTCGCCCTTCCTTCCCCTTGGTGTTCATTTGGGGGGTTGGAAAAGATCCTAGCCCAGCTCGACCTCGTGTGACCACTCCCACCAGGCTCCTGTGACGCAGCCTTGCATCTGCCTCTTGAACTGCTTCCTCTGCCTTCCAATTCCTGCCAGTCCTCACTTGGATCCCTGCTTTAGCCACCATCGGATCACTTGAGTCCCTGTACTGAACCACTTCTCTGGCTCTCGATACCTTGAATTCCTCCTCCAAGGACTTGAAGGGCAGTTGCAGTTTGTTGGTGTTCCCGTAGAGTGCAATGCTGCTCAGGCTCCTTGGTAGCCCCAGCCATCTCCGGAGGTGGTTGCTGACTCTCCTCTCTAAGGTCTCAACTGTAGAGATAGGGACCGCGTAGACAAGGAGGGGCCACAGGATCCTGGGGAGAATGCCATGTTGGTAAACCCATGCTTTAAACTTCCCAGGTAGGCCGGACTTGTCCACGGATTTCAGCCAGCCATCCAACTCAGTACATGCTGACTGGATAGATGTTGTGTCTCTCAGAGAGCAGTCAAAGACCTTTCCCAGGCTCTTGACTGGCTTTTCTGTGATAGTTGGAATGGCTGTGCCTGAGATGTTAAACCGGAACTTGTCTTCTACCTTCCCTTTCCTCAGCACCATTGATCTGGATTTGGCGGGTTTGAAACGCATCCGGGCCCACTCCACCAGCTTTTCGAGTCCCTTCAGAATCCACCGGCAGCCTGGGACTGATTCTGTCGTGACTGTGAGGTCATCCATGAACGCCCTGATGGGTGGTTGCCGTTGTCCGGAATTCGTACGGGGCCCTCTACACTCTGGTTCAGCAGACTTAGTGAGCATGTTCATGGCTAGGGAGAACAATGTCACAGAGATAGTACACCCTGTGATGATACCGATCTCCACCTTGTGCCAGTTGGATGTTATTGCTCCTGAAGAGACCCTCATCCTGAAGTTGGTGTAATAATCAGCGATGAGGTCTCTACACCTGCTGGGTACATGATGTTTCGTCAAAGTGAGCTCGACCAGCTTGTGTGGAATGGAACCGAATGCGTTAGCCAGGTCAAGCCACAGCACTGACAGGTTGCCCTTGTTCTCTCTGGCCTCCCGAATAAGCTGTGTCACCACACCGGTATGTTCCAGGCATCCTGACATTCCTGAAATGCCGCCTTTCTGGACAGATGTATCGATGTAGGTGTTCTTTTCCAGGTAGGTGCACAGCCTCTTCGAAATAGCACTGAAGAACACTTTAGCCTCAACACAAAGCAGGGAGATGATGCGGAACTGGTCTAGCTGAGTGGAGTTTTCCTCCTTTGGGATCCATACCCCTTCAGCCACTCTCCATTGTTCCGGGATCTTCCCCCTTCTCCAGAAGACTCGCAGGATTTTGTGCAGACGCAGCAGGAGTTTATGTGATGACTATGTTTGCAGCTGATACAGTATGAATCGAACATCGATATAAATCAGGATGTATTGTATATACATCCGCTTCCACAGATGAGAAACAGAAACAAATTGGGCCTATTATAAATTAGGGCCGGACAAGTATGGGAATAATAAAAATCACGAGGGCGGCCCGGTAGTCTGATGGTTAGCGCGTTGACCTCACAGTGCAGAGGTGCAGGGTTTGATTTTGGCTCCTGTGTGGAGTTTGCATGTTCTCCCCGTGCCTGCATGGGTTTTCTCCAGCTACTCCGGTTTCCTCCCACATTACAAAAACATGCATGGCAGGCTGATTGAACACTCTAAATTCTCCCTCAGTGTGAGTGTGAGCGCGGACGGTTGTTCGTATCTGTGTGCCCTGCGATCGGCTGGCAACCGGTTCAGGGTGTCCCCCGCCTACTGCCCGAAGATGACTGGGATAGGCTCCAGCCCCCCGCCCTCGCGACCCCTTGTGAGGATAAAGTGGATGGGAAAATGGATGGATGGATGGATAATAATAATCATGATTATTTTGATTGAGATTGAAATCACGATTAATAAAAGCATTATTCAGTGACTTCAAAACGTGATATTTATTCACCTACTAAAACTCAGCTACTCAAAACTACTATACTATAGCCTAATGCCCATTCATCCCTCCACATTGAATACTTTATTCTCATTTTTGGCAAGCACACAATGACCTTGTATTATCATGCGAAATTCAAGCCTGTTGCATTCAATGTTCCTTCTAGTTTTCCATCCCTCTGAGCATTCAAGCATTGAACAACATCTGAGCAACATCTGACACGCACACGGCGGCCAAACCCTTATCACACCTGTCCAAAACCTGCAATCAAGGAATGTGATGTAGTACGTTATGAAAAAAGGAACATTACCTTCATTGCAAACTAGAACATATCATCGATTGGAGAATTAAGACACAAATAAGAGTGGCCCAACTTACTTTTATTATAGCACAAGGAGTATTTTCAGCATAATTAATTCAGTCAGTGTGTATAACTATGGTCGCATCTTGTCCACCCATCAGTAATGGAAAACATGGCATTTAATAAAAAATAAATTTAAAAAAGTCCTAGTCACCTGATATTGGAAACGCGCGAAAGAACCTCATTGAAAGGGCGTGTAAACTCCGTCCATATTTGGACTTCCTGAATGGAGTGGTCCACGCATCGCCTGTGGCCTCTCCTCTGAGGTGAGTGTGAGTGAATGCGTGTCAATACATCAAACTATCGTAGAACAACTGAGTGCACACCCTCGGTCGCAGTACTGAAACTGTAATGGAAGTGGGAATAGTCTGGTGTCCTGTTTGGCGATTAAAGTGCGGTGGAAATGAAGAGTGTAGAAATGTAGTGTGTGTGTGTGTAGTGGGCCGAGAGGGTGAGAGAAGTGCGCAATTGCTCACGGGCACAACTTAGTGCTTGCCTTTTCATTCTGCTGGATCCACACTTCTGATGCCTTCCATCTTTGCACACATTGAAACAACGAATAAGCATCTGGCTTCTCTGTTTATCATATTGTGTTTTTGTTCTATCTTTACTTTCACAGGACTTGGGATGCACTGGGCTAACCTGGGACTGCAGGTATTATATTTCATACCACATCATGTTGAAATTTGTGTTGGTGAAAAAGTCCTAGGAGCTTTGTATCCTTGACTTTTGAACCCTTGAATCTATGAAAACTCAGTTGAAATATACGTGTAACTTCAAAGGACAACGACAACATAACTACTAAAATAAGACTGCTCAAAAAAAAAAGAAAAAAAAGAAAACAATGAAAGAGAAACACCATGCTGTATTAAAACAAACACGGTCTGCTCCTCCTGTGCACACATTGGGCTCTAGGGGGTGGTGTGGCGATGTGCATGCATGGAGAAATGGAGTACAGTCAAACCTCGATTTTCGAACGTCTCTGTTCTCGATCAAATCGGTTTTCGACTAAAAATTTCGAGTTTTTTATGCCTCGGATTACGACCGAAAATCGGTTCTCGACCAAACTGAGCGCACTTGAATGTGCCACTTGACTCCTCTGGCTTTCCTTACACGAGGTAGACGAGGAAGTGATGCTTCCTCGTGTCGCGTTCCATCATGAGCAGACGTGTTCAATAAAGATTTTTTTTTTAAAAAGAGCATGGTTTCGGTTTTCGAACAAATCGGTTGTCGAACAGCCTTCTGGAACGGATTATGGTCGAAAATTGACTGTACATGCTTACAAAGAGAAAAGAAGAAAGTTGTGATTCAACTGCATTAAAAATAACTCATTTTTCAAAGACTGGGAAGAAAATGTGTCGAGTCTTATGACACCTGCGTCAATGCTAATTTTGCGTTAGCATGTCAATGGGATTTTACATTGACTTTAGCAATAGTATTATCAATGTTTTAAAAATGAAGAGAATCCCATGTCATTCTGCACATTAATCGCTTTTCTTCAATTAGAATGTTTTGAAGAGTGACAAGCCAAATTTGATCATTCTGATTAATTGCCGAGCCCTAGTGTAAGATTTTGTGTGAACGCACAATTATAAAGGTCAAAATAGTGGCTTGTACATCTTCCCCTTGAATTCACAAAAACACTAAATGCGTTCAAATTGCTTTTAGCATTGGACTTATTCAATTCAATTGGTTGTTGGTCAGTTTAAAAGGTGAAAAAGATTCTCGTCAGATTTACACGGCTCTCACTTTTGACCTGACAAAAACCTGGCTTCCAACGGAGGTGTGACTCAACATTGAATGTATGTAACAGAAACCAGGAGAAATGACAAACCTATTGTTTTGGATGGTAGTATACATACTCAATTGGCATAACTCAGAAAACGGTGATCTCAGTATTCTCTTTATCTGTGTAGAACTCCGTTTCGGAGCGTCACGCAATCTAATAAGTGATGTCAACCCAACCATTCACAGGTTGCCACTCAGTCGCCAATTGTTTTAGTCAAATCCAGGGGACAGGAAGGTGACAGAATCCAAACCTTTAAGGTAGATAATGAGCCACAATAGTATTTTTCTATTCAGAGTCGGTGAGCTGAACAGTTTAAACACAGAAACATGCAAAAATGAAGGGGTGGGGGCAAAAAAAGAGAAATCAGTACATTCTCTTCAAAATCACTGGTAAGAATTACAGGTATTTGAAAGTGTTTTAAAATGGTAATGAACCATATTTATCCCTTAACCCTAATAACATGATAAGCTGTCCACTGTAGGAGTAACTGCTGTCCCAGAAAGGGTTCGTGTTCGATTTAGTATGAAGTCAATTTATTCTGGTGATATACTGTAGTTCAAGAAAAGCCAGGAGAAGATGAACGTGGCATTGCTCTTTGATTCTGTTTGAGTAGTTCCAATCAAAATAAAAATAATAATAATAATAACAATAATAATTTCATTTCAGCAACTGCTACTAAGGCCAAGGACGCGGAGATTGAATAGGTCCCTCTATCAGGGTCACAGAAAGGTTGTTATGGTTATTTTCCTTTACTTCATTTGTTTATTTCCATCATCATCTTTATGATTATTATTTGTTTTTTCATCATTATTATCATTAGGATGATGATGATTATCAGTATTGTGTGTTAGGCTGCGGTGAGGAATAAGACGGCCTTCTCGAGTTTAAAAACTGAGAAATAACAAATGCACACGATAACTGAATGCAGTTGTGATGAGAATAATTATTTTAGTCCCTGAGACACGAACCAACCTTTATTCCAATCCTGTACTTGCCATTAATCATTCAGCCCTAATCCCTTTAAATTATTGAAGCGGTTCCACCAAGGGACTCGGGTGCAGGCAATTTGCAGGGTTCAGGACCAGACGGTACTAATCAGAATGTGCTACCACAAAGACATAGTATTTAGGGAACCGGCATGTATAATTTCAAGATAATTAATGAACATGTTCACTAGTAACAGGACTGAAGACAGTTTTTAAATGTTTTTACTGATCCACTGATAATTGGAGGTGAATGACAGGACGTGTCCTTTTTATGCGCCACTACGGTTACAAATAGAGTTGGCGTCAATTTATGGAGGTTTTCCAAAAGAGCCCTAATCTCACAAACCTGAGGACACTAATACTGAGAGAGTCGGTGGCATGCTCGTGCGCTGCTAATCTGCTCAGACTTGAATATGGTTTGTCCATGAATTCACTGCACTTTAAACGTATTGGAACAGTACACAGGAACTTCAAAAAAGGATTTTTAAGTCAGAAAAAGTATTGGTAACAGAAAGACTAGTCATAAATCATTTGCTTGTAATAACGCCATCCACCTTTGGTATCACTAAACTGCTGCTTTTTTTTTTTATTTATTGGTGACCCTTTTCCAGGCTTTCACTGCATCTTCTTTTAGTTGTCTTCTTCTTTTGTAATGCTAGTCCAACATTTTTTTGCTTTTTAATCATAGGGCAGGGATTTTTTTTTTCTTTGCTCCCATGATCCGAGTGACTGACATTTCTTTGCTTACTATCAGTTTCCACATTTACTCATGGAGCACTGTTTTTTTTTTTTTTTTTTTTTTAAACAAGCTCCTGCTGCCTCGTGGGCACACTGAGGCAGAACCGATGACATCACTGACAGCCTTTATTGCCCCATCTTTGCCGTGAAGCAAACTTATATAATTTATACCAGGGGTCCCCAACCTTTTTTGCCCCACGGACCGGTTTATGTCAGACAATATTTTCAGGGACCGGCATTTAAGGTGTGGCGGAAATAATACAACAAAATAATATGGTATGAGCTGCATGAAAACTGTGGTGTTTTCGAAATATAATAATAAACACAAGGAGCGTCTAATCTGGCCGCAACACTCCAATCGCTATGGCAATGTTTAATGCCTTCAAAATACGATACAACGCAAATTCAAAGTGCATGAAAATGACCACTCACCACAGCACCGAGCTTGATTTTCTGCAACCAGACGGTCCCATCTCGGGGTAATAGGAGAGACAATGACACCGCAAGTGTGTGGTTTATGTCCAGTCTACTTCGTAATTTTGTTTTCGTCGCCGTTGCTGCATAATCCCCCCCGCCTCACACAGGTAGGATGTCGGAAATAGCAAAAGTGCTATTGTGGCGATCTCAGAGTATTCAG
>NW_017805275.1:3144654-3180646 GCF_001891065.2 Hippocampus comes
AAGTTTTCAAAATAAAACATCTTTCGTATTCCGAAATAAATAAAACGGAATTAAGGCAAGTTCTTTCTGTGCGGCCCGGTACCAAATGCCCGGCGGACCGGTACCGGTCCGCGGACCGGCGGTTGGGGACCCCTGATTTATACCATCTACCACATGCACCGCGAAAGCCTATAGTGCAGACATTTGGCTTTATTAATTTAATATTCACTCTAATAGGATACAACCGTGCAACAAACCACATCGGTCAGGCGCACGCGCCCATAATTTGGCTGACATGAAAAGTGGGTGTGTTCAAAATAGACGCTGTCTTCGAATATTAAAATGTTTCCTTTTCAACCTGTTTCTTAACCAATGATTTGCTTTTTTGTGAGTGTTGTAGTAAAAATATTGGAAGAATGCAAGTTATGCTAGTTCATATGCGTGTGTTGAAATGTACCTTCTCCGCCCATGCCCACAGGCCTATGGCAAGGAATGCTGCTCCCAGTAACTGTAAAACAAAGAGCAAAGAAAGCAGGCCTCCATCAGACAGAACAACAACAATGGAACAGATACAGATTTAATAACCGGATATGAACAATTAGAAATCTGTCCACAGACATGCAAAACAATGCTGCAATGTCTACATGTGAGAATTCATCTCACTGCATATAGCTAAATCTGGAAAACTGGTTTTCCGAGGCTTCAAAAAGAACTAGCTGCTAGTTACTAGCATGTCCTGTGGACAGACTATCTTAGTCATTGCATTTTCAGGTTGAATTCATTGCTGCGGGCCACTTAAGAGGCTGAGGATGCGAAATCCAGAGGATTAGGGAAACATCTTTCCAGCATTAGCTTCCTGTCCCTGTGAGGGATGTAAGCAGGGGCTCAGAATTCGAGGGCGGGGGGGAGAAAGAACTGCAGAACTTTTTATTGGAACAAACTCAACAACACAAAAGCAAATTATATTTTCATTATGATTTTAATCTAATCATGTATCTCATTAGATTATAATTGACAGCAGTCCCTGCTAAAAAGTGGTGGCAATTGGTGCGAGTGAATCATTGTTTCAAATATAGTGGCACCTAACAACACAAAAGCAAATTATATTTTCATTATGATTTTAATCTAATCATGTATCTTATTAGTGTGTCAAGTTACGAGCCATCACTTTGTCCATTTTTTTGCAAACAAAAATGTAATGAACTTTCCGAAAACCATAATGTGAATGTGCCATATGCAGTTTAACAGAAGTTTACAGTAAACCTAAACAGAAAACAAAGTATGATTTAAAAAATCAATAAATAAATAAAACATGTAACTTTGTCTTAAGCCAGATTCATGTGGCATGATAATGAGCCCAGATTTTAGCCCCGATTCTCCCCTCCCGACAATCCTAAGGACGCTCCCGCTATTGTCATGTTGATTGATCAGACATTCCTAGCGTGTGGTATTTGCAACATGTTTTGCGTGACTGTTTCGCGTGGTGCCACCAACGGACAAACAAGATTGCAACCCGTTGACAGTGGCGCGTATTCATTCCATCCTCTGAAACTTAACGGCGACTTACAGCTAGTCTGCTAACAAACAAACAAGCAGGGTTGTACTTGGGTGGGTTGGCAGGAACCAGGGGCGTCACTAGGTTTCAAGAACAAGGGGGGCTTAGCCCCAAGGGGAACACAGCCCCTTTAGGGGGGTCCGGGGGCATGCCCCCCCGGGAGAATTTTTTTCTACATTCTGTTAAAAATCCATCAATTCCGTGCACTTTGAGAGCAAAATGAAGAGGCTATGAAGAACTACACACATCACATTAGTATCCTCTTTACTATGATGGGGCTTCCTCCCCTGGACTTTAACTGGACTAGATAATAGAAATTATAAAGAGTTCAAAAGTTCAATCTTGGTTGTTCAAGGGAATTAGAAGGATGCCCGATAACATAACCTATATGACAGTAGGCCTATATTACTCTCTACCAAAATGTATTAATATATGCTTAGCCCCCAGAAGACTATGTATTTTGAGATGTCTGCCGTGATATGCAATTTAAGTTAGTACAATGAGATGCAAAAGCTTCATCACTTTGGAAAAACACAAGTTTGCTGCTCAATACTTACTGTAAGCTCCGATTGCATTTTGGGAACAGCCTTGCAAGTAAAATTAGCCTTGAGATCTGATAGACTCCCCTGTCCAGCAGAGACCCCCCCCCCCCTCACTCTCTGTGCGTCTTTAGCCTGATTCCTATCAAATAAATAAATTGATTTTATATTTATTTTTTTATTTTATATAGGCCAAAATCTCAATAGGTGTTGCCTCAAAGAGTTGGTGTAATGATTATTTATGTATTTAATTATAAAATGTTGCTTAATTTTTATTAAGCACCACCTTAATTTATCCAAAAGTGAACACTTGTTACAGTGAGTGCAGTTTCTGCTGTTACTGGAGATATTTTAGCGGACTATAGTCACTAGTTTTACCAGCATGGATGCATTGAATACTTAATTTACCTTTCTAAAAAACTGTCGAATATCCATGCTGTCGACTCAACCTGACTTTCGGCAATGAACTGTCAGTTGTTGCGTTAGCATTTGATGTGGCGATGGTGACAGACACGTCAAATGCTAACGCAACACCTGTTGCGCTCAGGAAACCTGGGAGATTTAACATTACAATCATGGCAGGTTATCGAAATGTAATTTAAGATGGCCACATTACATTGAATTTGATGCAATATATTAGCAAAAGTACAGGAAAAATAAATAATACTTTTTTTAAATAATGCAATGAAATTATTTCGGGGGGCTAAAGACATTTTTAGGGAGGCTGAAGCCTCCCTAAAATAGGCCTAATGACGCCCATGGCAGGAACCATACATTTTCTATACTTCATTCATCTTCTTCATTAGTTGTCAGCAGAGATGCTGCTAAGCTTGACTTAATAATACTTGTTTCTCTATGTATGGCCTGTGACGGGGTGTACATGTTGTGTACATGTCGACACTCCTATGTAAACAATTTACATGTACTTTATACCCGTAGAATGCATCTGTTTCAAAAAACGTTTTTACCAATGAACACAATGTGGCTTAATTGAGTTTCATGCTGTCAATAATGTGTCAGCAAAAAAAAAAAAAAAAAATTCTGTTACAGTGGTTACATTTGGAGTCCACAAAGTCCAACCGACGTTTTACAAATTTAGTTAAACTTACGGTTCCGCTGGAACTACTTTGGAAAGTAGAACCAGAAGTTTTAAATTTTGAAATATAAAACGTTCAAGGAAACTGTTTTTATTCAGCAACAACCGAATAGTTTACTTGTCAAGTGTGGATTCGAATTTACATCCAATAATATCTATGGATACAGTTTTTCTTTTTATTATATTCTTGTTCATGAATCAGCAGGATTTGAAAGGTGTGAAGCTCAGCAGGAGGCATTTCGTATTTTGCAAAGCGAACAACTAATAAGTGGTGTGATCCTCAAATGTAAGGACAGCCATCATTTCCCGATGTCCAACATTCAGAGGTTAACTTTCTACATGGACAGTAATGGGGCATTACTACTGATTTTCTACTGATTTTTTAACTGTATATCTTTGTGTGAGGATAGTGATGCTGTTTAAGGGTAAAAATAATGTATTTAAATATAATCTGGTACTTGTTACATGTAAAAGAAAAAAAAAAACGTACCAACATGTAACAACCACGACATTAAACAATCTCCAATGAAAAACCAGATGAGTGAAAGATTTGTTTTATTTATGGCACACTACAGTAGTAGGAAGTTTTGATTAAAAGCATATCATTTTTAAGTTGTTTTGCACAAAAGTGACAACTGCACTTTCAGCTGTTGTTGATAAGGGAGATGCAACTGCATGAATCACGTTCTATGTAGGTGACGGAGCGCAATTGCTACTTGAGGTAAGAAGCTCTTTGTTGCGTGACTAAAGATCGTGATGAAATATAAATGAAGATTGAGACATTCGGGTCTTTTCTCAGTCACCGATGTTATAGTGACACAGTCTCCCAAATTTTGTGTTGGGTTCAGTTCTCACTCAGTGACGGTGTGAACGTGTGCGTAAACGATTCTCCCTCTGTATGTGCCCTGTGACTGAATGGCAACGAGGACAGGATGTCATCTTTGCCTTTTTTCTCATGTCAGCGGGGATCCGCTCTAACTTTCAATGACCCTGAAAAGCAAAGTGAAAAATGAACGGAGAGATAGTTGTAAAGTTGTACTTGGTACTTGATAGTCAGCTTTATTTTTTACAGTTATTATACAATACTGAACTATGTAGTGCATATTTAGTCAATGACATAGCCACACAATTGTACGTACACACATATATTTGATCACTTACTTTTTGACATTTTAGGGGAAGCTGAGCTTCCCTTGTAGTCTTAGAGCAATTGCCTCTGCATTGTATACATAGTTCAGTATTGTATAATAACTGTAAAAAATAAAGCTGACTATCAAGTACTAAGTACAACTTTGTCAAATGTGAAACATATAGCACATTTGAAATTTCGTCCCTCTCCCATTTTTTTGCTTTTTTTTTTTTTTTTAATAAATCCTACTTCACGGATTTCACTTATCACTGTTTCTTTTTGGAACGTAACCCCTGCGATAAACGAGGGATGACTGTTTAAGTGTGTACGTACAATTGTGTGGACATGTCATTGACTAAATATGCGCTACAATGCACTCAACTTTTGTTCCGAATCAGCTTCTTATTACTGGTTACGACGCGACTCTCTTCTCATTCATTCCCACAGCTTCACTGTGCTTTAAACTGTGTGGACGCTGAGCGTCAACCGCGCGGACGCTGGGCGTCTATAGAGAGTTCAGTTTAGTTTGTCCCAATGCAATGAAACGATACGAGTCATTGGATAAATGCTGGTTTTGTCCCGCCCATCGGACGCTCAGCGTCTCTGCGAGTCTATGGACAGTGGGCGTTTATAGGCTGGCCAGGAAGCTCAGCTTTTCTGCATGATGATTGGATGATTTGTCTGAGGCTGAATCTCTTTTTGATTGACAGCGAAATGAGCCAATCACCAATCTTATGGTGAAGACAACCTTCTCATGTTTTTGAAAAGGAACAGAGAGTACAGTTCACGTATAAATAAACGAACACATTTTATGATGTAGGCCGAAATTGAGCTTCCCCTCCTTGACAGACCAGCATCCGCCACTGATACAATGAAACCAAAGACCAAAAATTTGCAAAGGTAAATTTGGCAAGCTGTACAGAGACGAGGTGCGGAGACTGTTCACGTCGGTCAGTGCCTTAGCCAATCAGGATGCAGAACGCAATTCACAAAGCATTAAAAAAACTGCACTAAAAAAATCCATGAAACAGCAAAGCCGTGGAAAGTGAACCGCGTTAGAGCGAGGATCACTGTACAACTTCAAACAGTACAACTCATCATTTCAAACCACACAAATATGTGAAATTGCAACAGGCTGGCCTACTATTCCTTCTCCGCCGCATCCAGAGGAACCAGATGAGTTTGCGCAGGCATCTGTTTAGGATGCCTCCTGGACACGGAGCTCCCCTGGTGAGGCGTTCCGGGTATTTCCCACTGGGACATGACCCCAGGACATGCTGGAGAAACAATTTCTTCAGCTAGCTTGAGAACGTCTCGCCCTTGCAATAAGCTACAACGTGGCCGCTTACAAGAGAAGAGGTACTGAGAGTTAATTTGAAGTGTGGTATTGAAATTGGTGTGTTTGGAAAGTTGTCAATCCAAGTAACGCTGTTCTGACCACTCAACATGAATAGTTGAGTCTGTTTTTCAATCATCTCTCATGGTTATTTATTAAACTGTCGTGTTATGCATCTACAGGCCATTTCAAAATGGCTCTAACTTTCAGTCACAAGTGCCAATATTTTTGGGTTCAAACAAAGTTGAGCTTTGGTTCTCAAGGTAGACAGCTGAAAATAAAAGCTGAATTGTTCATCTTTTGTCTCCTATTCACATGTTCATGTCTTTCGCAAAATAAACAAAATGGGCCCCAATACTTTTGCGAGGGAATGTATCGCTACTGAAGCAAACTTTTGCTCGAACGATTCCTTTTAAATAAAATGACTAAAACAGTGGTTCTTAACCTTGTTCGAGGTACCGAACTCAACCAGTTAATATGCACATTCACTCCCAAAGACATATTTATGTCTTTTCACACTCCACACGTTCAACCCCAAATACTTATTTTTTTCCTCAATTTTTCCAAGACTTGGGGTTAAAAAAAAAAAGGGGGGGGGTCTAGAATTGGGTGGTACTGAATGAGTTAATATGCACATTCACCAAACCCTTCATTAGTGAAAAATAAAAATGGGATTTTTAAAAATTCCAGACATAAAAACTGAAAAAAGTAAATTATTTTCTTGGATTCCCCATCTCCATCCAGTTTCAAGAAGTGTTCCCTCAGTTTTGCCGGTGTGAGACTAGAGTTGCTCGACTTGGCATGAAAAATCATGCAGATGGGACGCTGAGTCCCATCACCTTCCGTGATGCATGTGAATCCATGTTGTACATATTCATCTCACCACTTTATTTTGCTCGACATAGCATGTATCAAAACATTTTTTTTTTTAAATCACGTGACGTACTATCATGACAGTCACATGTTGATTACTGGGCGAACTAAATTTCCTGCAGCACTGATTGGTCAAGCAATGTAATTTGATCATCTGCTGCCAGTGATGGCCAAGCAGGCGTTCATAACTAATTGGCATGTTGAGTCGGGTGTGTCTCACCCTCCATGGCAGACGCTTCATCGAACCCCTGAGATATGTCAAACATCAATGAAAGAAAACCCAAAAATGAATGATCAATGTACATTTACGTAGACAGCGTCCCAAACATGCTGTCCTTCACACCGTATTAAGAGGGGCAGTGTCAGTTGTGGGTGCTATTTCTGCATTTAACTCAATACACAAGATGCAGTGTATTATTGGACCCAGGCATGGTAAAACGTACGCTAGCTTAAACAATGCGGTAGCGTACATGCTATTTTTAAAAATGCAGCGGGAGCACAACTGCGTTCGATTGTACTTTATTGAAGTATTTAAAAATGTACTCACGTTATTGTTTTTTATCAATCCTCATCCTCAAATCCATCAAAGTCCTAATCTTCTGTATCCGAAATGAACAGCTGGGCAAGTTCACAATCAAACACACCAGGTTGCCTTGCTGCATTGTCAGAGTCACTCTCGTTGCCGTGCGGCTCCTCAGAAATGATGCCAGAACAACATTGCAAGCAGACACGCAAACCCAAGTATCCACAATCCATTCACAAATCGTGGCGTAACTCGCCCAGCGCTGCCTCCCAGTCTTCGCCATCGCTCCCACGGTGTTCGCAACTATACTTTGGCCGTTTTTGTCCATTACCCTGGCAACTAAGCACAACAGTAAACCCAGATTACATGCACCCCATTGTGCATATCTCTACCATGCTGATCCCCTTCTTCTCTACAGTGTGGTTTACTGAGATGTTGAAAGCGAGCAGCACTTTGTCCATGTTGGTGATGTGGTTGGGCTGGATGTGTTTGTTGGCATTCTTTTTGTGGTATTTCAAAATGCAAAGCACCCCTGTCCCTCATCACATGCTGTAGCCCAAGCGGGTATGTAGGAATGTGTGGATGTGGGGATTGGTTGAGAGAACAGTCGGTAATGGAAGCCAAGTGAGGCCGGAAGAACAGTAAAGGTTTAAAATCTCCAAGAAAGCGTCTTTATTTAATGTAAAGCAGAACATTACACTTTGTGCCTTTCGCATCCTTTTTCACGCCCACCCTTGCCACCTTAACGTCCGCATGCTGCCCTCAGTTACGTCCACCTTACCTCTATATAAGCAACGTGTCGGCACAACGTCAGTCATCGAAGTCACACAACAGCATTCACAGATATTGGAACTCGGTGCATACATTATTCGGTGCCCTATCCATTTTGGAGAAAATTTAAGACTTTTATGTTTGTCTTATGGTTGTGAAAATACAGTAGCTGGATCATCACACATAGATTAAATAGATGTATCGTTACACCCCTACATCCCTACTTTCTGATGCCGACTGACATAAAATTCAAACAATGCTCTCTTTCTCTAATACGGATGTTAAAAGATGAGTTGTGATGAAAGATTACAATGAATGGCCACTAACTCCATTCACATGTGACTCAGTAAGAATTTTCGTGCCAAATAGGCACGTGCACTGAGGGTTGATGCTGGCTAATAAACACAGAGCCTCCATCCAAGCGACTCAGCAACCTGGTTAGAGCTTAACACGCTCTTAATTACAGAATGCAGAGCTTCCAAACATTTCAGCAGCTCAAGCAGAAAATGTGATTAATTATGTGGATGTGAGAAATGTGTCTATTCTGAGGAACGACAGAATGTGTTTTGTTCCCAGGCGAGAGAATGTCTGGCTGTCAACACCGAGCATGCCTGGGCATTGCAAGAATTCGAGTCGAAAAGATTTTATTGCCCACGATATTTTGACTCTTGGGCATTTTAGTCTTATTTTAGGCAGCCTTGTCAAGGCTGACAAGAGAACAGCAGGAAAGACAAATGGGTTGATTTCAAGAGAATAAACCCCATTGTTGCCTATTCAACAATGCCGTGGCTTGTCTGACAAGACCAGTTTCACAGCTCATGCAAGAAGAAAACATCTTGTGGCGATTACTAACAGGAGAAAAAAAAAAAAAAACAATGAGCTGGGACTTGTTTAAGTAAGAGTGCACATACAGGACTTTTAGGTTGGCCAAAGTGCCAAACAAGACGAAAACCAGCCTCAACACATTAGCCTGGCGACTGAATGCTTCCTGCTTAAATACTGAGTTCTATTGAATTAAGATTCATATAAGTGGTAACATGAATCTCACGTCATCTCCGATTTGTACCATATACCCGCATTACCATCCCCAAATTTGGAGGACACTTGGAGGTGGTGATGAAATGATGGGAATAAGGAGGACATTTGCATATGTGGCTGCTGAGCCAGACACTGGCGGAATATATGAGCCAAGACAGCCAACCAGTGCTCCCCCTAGTCATTGTTCTCATCATCACTCTTTGTGCATTTATGGGTGTGGAAGTGAGAGAAACAATGCTGTCCCAGAGGCCAGCCTCTAGAGTGCTTGAGTCAGTGAAAGGGGCATGAGAAAGAAAGAGAGCCTGGCCATCTCCAACCCCACGGATCAAACCCAGACATTATACTTACTACTACACTAATCGCACTGGGGCCCATGCAGACGGCTGAAGAGAGAAACTTTGCTGCTAAGTGGCAGTAGTTGTAAAGATGACGTGGACAGATGCTTGCACAATGCAATTGAAACTTGCGCCATGCCGAAAAACAACAGTGACAATAATTGAGTGGCATCTCTGCTCGCTGCTTAAAAACTCATATTTTCTCTTTTCTTTTTTTCAGCAAAGACAGAAAGAGGCAAAAGGACGGGAAGAAAATTAAAAAACGAAACATATTCAAAAAATAATAAGTGTTTTGCTTTGTACATAATCATTGTGAATAACTACGATATGACGTACTCTCGAGCAGGTGAACAAGCTACTATTAAGTTAATCATAGTAACAACAACAACAAACATTTCCCATTTAATTCAAATAACGTATATTCATGTAGCAGTCCAGTGAGTGATGGTGGGCATTCAAGAGCATTTTGTCACAACTACATCGCAAACGTTAAGCTAATTTCGCTCATTTCGAACCACAAAGCGACTAAAAATGTTGCAATAAACGTGTCACTACATGTTTATATACAGCATAAATGTTTAAAGGTCGCATTTACTTACCCAGAATAGAATATTGAATCCAAATAGAAAGTATTTGACGCAGCAGCTGACTTCTGCTTCTTTATATTTGTATTTTCTGTTCATTCTTCCAAAGATAGGTGCTAACGAGCGAGCTAATGAACTACTACGGTCGCTGTGGAATAAACTAGACCAAAACCGCAGTTGTTAAACATCTGAAGTGAGGGTTAACTCGCTCCATAAGAGAACAAAAATAGGTTTTATACTACCCCGGCCAGACTCAGAAGTTACGAACATAACTAGGTTTTCTCGTTTGGACCGTTAGCATGCTAGGCTAGCTAGCACACAACTTTCCCCATTAGCATTACATCCTCAAAAAAACAACAACAACAAATACGAGTCGTGTAGTCTTATACGCATTTCGCCAAAACTCAATTTACAAGCGTTAACTCTCGTAAGGGAATGACAAAGAGCCGTGTTCAAATAGTTGCCCCTTCGCGATGGGACAACACCCACACGTCATCATCTGTCGTCGAAGCTGGAATGACAGACGGAAACAGACACAAGGGTGAGACAGGTAGTTTCACCTTTGGTAAAACAAAGACCTTAAAATTGTTGTTTTGTGCTCCTCCTTTAATTATGTTATTTCTAAAATCCCCCTGGCACGATTTTTTTTTGATCGTCAAAGGTATGTGTTCATGACTTTACGGCCACCTGTTTAGTTGTCATGCAAATTAAGTTATCCCCCAAGAAGTGGATGTTTACAACTTGCGTACATCCATTCTCAATAGCACTTGTACTCAAACAAATGGGAAAGTAACGAATCACATTCTCACATTCGGACAATGTTTAATCTTAAATTGAACTAACATGAATTTCTTATTTTGAAAGTGTTCTTTTTTTCTGCAATGAACACATAACGCACAAGATCAGTGTTTCTCAAATGTTGTCACCCTGGGACCTGGAATTTCTTTTTGTTGCATAGACATTACACGCAATAACTAACATGTTTTGTTTAAAAAGTAGTATGTGACAAACACATGTATAGCATTTTGTAACTCGCTCCATAAGAGAACAAAAATAGGTTTTATACTACCCCGGCCAGACTCAGAAGTTACGAACATAACTAGGTTTTCTCGTTTGGACCGTTAGCATGCTAGGCTAGCTAGCACACAACTTTCCCCATTAGCATTACATCCTCAAAAAAACAACAACAACAAATACGAGTCGTGTAGTCTTATACGCATTTCGCCAAAACTCAATTTACAAGCGTTAACTCTCGTAAGGGAATGACAAAGAGCCGTGTTCAAATAGTTGCCCCTTCGCGATGGGACAACACCCATACGTCATCATCTGTCGTCGAAGCTGGAATGACAGACGGAAACAGACACAAGGGTGAGACAGGTAGTTTCACCCTTTGGTAAAACAAAGACCTTAAAATTGTTGTTTTGTGCTCCTCCTTTAATTATGTTATTTCTAAAATCCCCCTGGCACGATTTTTTTTTGATCGTCAAAGGTATGTGTTCATGACTTTACGGCCACCTGTTTAGTTGTCATGCAAATTAAGTTATCCCCCAAGAAGTGGATGTTTACAACTTGCGTACATCCATTCTCAATAGCACTTGTACTCAAACAAATGGGAAAGTAACGAATCACATTCTCACATTCGGACAATGTTTAATCTTAAATTGAACTAACATGAATTTCTTATTTTGAAAGTGTTCTTTTTTTCTGCAATGAACACATAACGCACAAGATCAGTGTTTCTCAAATGTTGTCACCCTGGGACCTGGAATTTCTTTTTGTTGCATAGACATTACACGCAATAACTAACATGTTTTGTTTAAAAAGTAGTATGTGACAAACACATGTATAGCATTTTGTACCTTAAAATGGGGATGTTCGATACCACTTTTTTTCAGACGATATCAGTACGAGTATTCACAATTTGAGTACTCACTGATACCAATTAACGTTGTCCTATTTTTTGTATAGCAAATTTCATTTAAAGGGACAGTGTGTAGAAATTTAGAATTTGTCAATGTTCAGTCATGAAAAGAACAACACTTCATTTCAATAACATGGGGAACAAATATGTTCCATCACATTAATGTACATTTTATACAGTCATAGGATCAGTGGTGTTAGAAAGCTGTTCCCATCTGTTGCCTGAAAACGGGTTAATTCGGACCCGAACAGGGTCAGTGTGAAGAAATGTAGAATTTGTCAATGTTCAATCATGAAAAGAACAACACTTAATTTCAGTAATATGGAAACAAATATGTTCCATCACGTCCATTTTTTTATGTTGTCATAGGAAAAGCCGAAAGGAAAAGAAGAAGAAGGATAATTGATCGCTAATAATACGACATGAGCCATGCCTTATTTTACAGGAGGCTGGCATGTTTACCGCCATCTTTATGCGATGGATACGCTTTTTTTTAAACTAGCTGTCCTCGACTCACTTTGGACTCCCGACCCACCAGCTGAGAATCACTGTACTAGATTCTCTGTATAAATGTGTACTTTTCTGCACACATCTCAAGCGTATTGTATCTGTTTTCTGGAATTGTATGTACAGTATATTTTAAGGTAATCTAGACAATGGTAATGTTCCACTTTCTTGATCCTATAGTTAAATATATTGATACTTTTCACATGTAGTACCCCTAACTAAAAATGCATTTATTACAAAACACAGTAGATTTCGTCAGAAAACATTTATAAACCAAACACAATACAATTTAAAAATTTTCACTGCAGTATGCATGTGTCATTATGTGAGGCGCCATCTCTTCAGTGTGGCTTGATTAAGATGGTGAGGCAGTCTTCTCCCAACCCGAAGGGTGACCACGTCGATGCATCCCGATGCTAAACCCCCAGTTGCTCCCGTTTCTGTGTTTTACTACCAAACAAATAAATAAATCATTTGTATTGTTATTTTGGGGGCTCGAGTGGTTCTAACGTTTTATATGTTTTAGTTATGGTAATTTTTTTTCAGGTGTACTGTAAGGTTTTACACTGTGTGCACATTCATCATAATGCTCCAAAATTCAAAGGATGGTGCCTCACATCTTCACTTTGGAGATGACAAATGACCCAAAACATACTGTGAAAAAAAAGCTCAAGACCTTTGAAGGCAAAGAATATTTTACAATGGCCAAGTGAGCAGTGACTTTTTCTCAGGCTAAACTTTTCACCCACTGAAGGCAAAAAGGAAGGGCGCAAGACACACAAACAAGTGAAGGTGTCTGCAGTAAAGACTTGGCCAAGCATCCCCGGGAGGAAACTAAGAATTTGAATATACTGCAGTTCCACTGGCTGTTACTCCAGTGTGTGTACACTATTCCAAGCAGTCAGTCATACCAGTGAACCCGCTTTCGCCCTTTTGACCTCAATAGCGGCCTCTTGTGTCTCAAATGATGAATTCCTGTTTCTTCCCTTTTTTCATGAACACGGAACAGGCGAGGCAACTGCGAGATTTCATGGTTCCTGGTGTGATGTCAAGCTTGGGTGCGATATAAATTGCACAAGTTCGTCTCACTGAATTGCATGACGGACGTATGAGTCAGTACTACGGAGAGGTGCTTGCGTATTTTTCCTGTATGTAGGGATTAAGGGAGGTCGATGTTGATCAAAATCTGAATAATCAATGACGATTAAGGAACTAATGTCAATACTGTATGTCTGTGTAATGCGGTGCAGCTTGACATCACTGCAAACTATTACCACAATACAGTAATACTCATCATTATAATATTCGCAGATAACCCATTCTGACCATATTTTGACTATGTAGGATCCTACTATATTCTACAAGTGTACTTTCACACGACCCGAGGTGGTACTTGAACTTGAGGAACTTTTATGTATGGATGTGTTTGGTCATTTGAACTTCTGTCTAAAGTCCTACAGATGGCAGTCTCGGAACCTGAGATGAATTGTTGATTTGGACCTTGGACGCTCACATTTTGGCAATTCGGTCCTTTCACAAAGTATGTAAACAACTTTCAAATTAAAATGGATGCCAGTGGGTGTGAGGTCAATTTGTAGGTAGCCGAATGCTCATTATATTCCTATTTGGCTAACTGATAGTGGCAAATTGCAGGTTTTCATCTGTGTCCGATTATTCCAACCTGATTCATTAGATCATTGTTAAGGGGCCATCAGTGTCCTTCAGAGCTTGTAATGGCCAGATTAAATTGAATTCTGTCTGCAGTGAGGCACGCTCACAAAACTTTGTAATGAATGTCTTAAAGGTAGAACTCATGAGAATACATTTACATACCATGAGTTTTTGAATCTGTTGGGTTGTATTTTTAATTACAATCTCGACTGGGATTTTCCCCACAATTTGATTAGCAAATGATCTTGTGCCGAGAAATAATGTTACAAGGCTTTGCTTGTGTGTAACCACTTTATTTATTGATTTGCAGACATGCAAGTATGGAATGTTAGTTGTGTAAAAATGCAGTTGCATAATCACAGAGCCCTCAAAAAGAAATGCTTGCAAAAGTTCAAATGAAGGGTGTCAGCAGTGCTTGGCCTGCCCAGAGTCCCGCTTCAACCAATCCATTGACAGTGACAGGTTTAATCCTTCTGAAGGTCAACACCAAGCAGGTGTCCGTGCCTCAAAAAAACTGAAGTCGGTGATGTGCTGTGTTTGCTGACACATGGTGGAAACGATGTAGGGCTCACATCTTTCATCTATAACTGCTTCAGACAACAAAGTGTATGCAGAAAAGTGGTGAAGATTGCACGACTGTCTTGTGTCCAATGTGTTGTGTTGTGTTATTTTTGTTATTTTGACTTCAAAATGGCGCCGAGAGAGTGGCTGCCTTTCCAGCAGGTCCTATATTTTGTTGTTCTACTTCTTCCTTTCATAACTTTGCTGCTGTGAATTGGGAATTTCTCCATTGCGAGACTAATAAAGGTTTTCTTATCTTATCTTTTCTTATCTTATCTTACATTGAGGATCCATGCTCAAAGCGGAAGGTGATAATTTGAAAGCCACAATCACTTCCATCCATTTTGGCAGCTAGCTGGGTTGTACAAAATGTTATATTGAGACAGTACAAACTATCAGTGTGTCTATTAGGAATGGGCATTATAATCATTTGCTCTTGATTGATCTTAAGTACTGTGTGTATAATTGATTGTTGGTGAATCTGTACTGAAACATTTGAGGCAAAATGGAATGCACTTTGTAGTGGCATCCAACTGAGGCGCTGCTGAGGGAATCAGTGTTACATTAAGTTGAGCTTCATATATAGAAATATCTACTATGACGAGTCCTCCAGGTCGCATTAATCTGCTCAGTATGACAATGGCACAGAAACAGGGGCTCCAGAACATTCAGAGAGGTTCTCTCACCTCATTAAAAACAGTAACAAAATTACAATGAATCAATTGATAGTTAATATTCCAATAATTGAACAAGGACGTTTGGTCAAAAGCCCATCCATTCTAAAGTTACACATCCTTTAATTTGCAACAGCATTTAAAAGCTTGGGGAATCATATAAAACATTTGAGTAAATGGGTGGAGCAATGCCACATCACATACCCCCTTCCTCCCTTTTCTGACTCTGTAAAGTTTACATTCACTTCAACAAATGCAATATAAAGCAGCATATATACACTATGTTACACTGAGTACATATTGCACAATGTATTGCAATTTGCCATGAATTATAAGACACATACTGCAGCCATGTGTGATTAAGGATTACCATTGAGTTGCATATTATTGTGAGCATTATTAATCAATGTGGTCATCAATAAAGTAGGAATGTTTTAAAAGTATGTGTTTTGAACAGTAAACAGTGATTATAACATTGAAAAAGTAAAATCCATCATTGCTAATGAGCTCGGGAAGCTAAGGAATGCTTGTTGTAAGACTGTAAAGTATAACACTTATTCAAACTGAAGTTAAAGAAAAAAATCTTTGGTTAAATTTGCCCTTTCAGTATGACGGAAGCGTACAAGCTACCACAATTGTTTATGTAAAAAGCTTGTTCTTGTCATTCATTCGAAAGCCATAAGTCACATCAAATATTAATTGCGTTGTGAATGAAGAATTTTGATGATTCAAGATCTCTGTTTACAATGCCAATGAAACCCCCAAGTGTTGAAACCTCACAGGTCAGTGGAGATGGTGCTTTTCTTCACCCTCAGACTGCCGCTCCAACCACGGGGACAGGTGTTGTAAGAGTGCATGCCAGGTGACCGCAGACCCGAGTCCTCGGACTCTATGGATGCATCCGAGTCGGTCAGAGAGCGTGTGTTGTAGAGCCTCGCAGGAGAGCAGATCCGCTGTGTTGGGGTTGGAGGAGGGCTGGCGAAGGTAGGCGACTGACCCCCCAGTGGTCGTGATTGGACTGTTTTACTGTCATAACCATGGAGGGCATAGCCCACAGGTGAGATAGCTAAACTGTGACCGCTCAATGCACCTGGCGAGGGGCTGTTTTTACGTTTGGCTGCATTGATTATGTTCTTTGCCAGCATTCGATGGTTGGCCTTTGAGTCTAAATTATTACTGATTGGGGACATGCAGCGACTGTCCTTGGGTAGGGAAACAGGAGAAGAGGTAGAGGATACGGACAGGCGGTGCGCAGAAGGGAAAGACAAACTTGTATGAGAAAGTGCAGGAGACTGGGAACGTGAGCGCCAAGGGGGCAAGACAGGAGGCGTGGTTGTTGATGTTTTGGAAAGTGTGGAAGTTGAAATAGCGGACGGATGGATAGTCTGGATTACCATTGGTGATTGACACCTTGGACTCCAAGGAGGAGAACGGTGAGGTGCAGTTGTAGATGTTTGAAAAGGTCTGGAAGAAGAAAGTGAGGAGAGGGTGGAATTCTCGGCACTCACGCTCAGCATAGGAGACTGGCATCTTGATCCCCAAGGTGGAGAGAGTGGTGAGGTGTTTGCGGATGTTTTAGATAAAGTGTGTAAAGCATTTGGTGATTGCGCATGGACTACCGGGGACTGGCATCTTGAACCCCATGGTTGCGAGCGAGAGGAATTGGACGTTTGGAATCTGAAATCATGACCAGAGGAATTGGCGGATGACTGGATGTTCTGGGAGACCATTGGGGAGTGGCATCTTGAACCCCAAGGCGGTGAGCATGGAGATGTGGATGTCGAGGTCTGTGGTGGCTCGGTCACGGAAGGTGATGATACTGTCGAAAGCCGAATCCCTTGATTGCTCATTGGAGATTGGCATCTTGCAACCCTTGAAAACGGAATAGGTGATGTGACTGATCGGCTGGAGACGGTCGCGGAGGGACTCTTAGCTTGAAGACCGGACATCCACGTTGTACTGGCGAGACAGTCGGGGCTGCTGTACTTCCTTGTAGGGCCCAGCCGAGTCTCATTGGGTGGTTCGGTTGGGGAGGGTTCCTTTGGTTTCTGTTGGACCACAACAAATATAGCTTTTTAGTGTGTAATCCTTCATAGAATGCAATAGCTAGCCAACTTGGCAGTCACACATACACAACCTGATTCATTGTTTTGTTCATTACCAGCTCAGGAAAGAGATACATGGGAAATAGCACATGCGTTTTTAAATAGAGGGATTCTCTACAGGCTAAATCATATTTATTATAATCACAGTGGCATTAAGGTCATAGCCATGAATTTTAATCCTCAGCATGTGTTCGTGCACTATGCCTGGCCGATAGCCCATGTCGACCTAGTTTTATGTGTTGTTCTCAGGTTACTCTGAATACGAATGGCCTTTGCAGGCAGGGATTTGAGGATACTTGGCTGAACAACATGTAATCACCTCCATTGAACACGTTGATAAATACGCTCTCACCATCTCAATGTAATAATAATTTGAAGACGACTTCAGCTGCTGATGAAAAGGGAAGGAGTATTTGGGAAAAAAAAAACAAAAGTTTTATTTCTTTAAATGTCTGAGCCCTTCATGACCAGTACGACCATACGTGATTTGGATTCCCAATGTGTAAATAACAGATACTGAAGTGACGGGCAAAACATAATTTAACACCTCATGTTATGAAATATGCTTGTGGTGACAATTATATGTAAGATTATCAGGGTCTTATTATTTTATTTAGTATGATCAAGTGTTTGCAGTGAGCAGTTAGCAAGAATACCAGGAAACTTGCCCACACATTAAAAGTGAAAGTAAAATATGAAAATAGAAAAAGGAGGAGAAGGTCACAGATGAGTAAAGAGTATGAAGCTTTAATCAAAGGAAGAAAAGATTTAGCTCAAATACAATTGGAACAGAACGTGAATGAAGTTTTATGAAGCGAAACAGGCATGCATACTCTGCGGAAAGAATTGCCAATGACTGATTATTTCCTTTGAACAAACAATTCTGGAATTGCTGCTTGAAGTCATGAAAATAATGTAGATGCAGGTCCTGGAAGCAAAATCGTGTGGTGTCTGCAGATGGCAAACATCAAAGAATCCAAGTATGCAGCAAAATTTTGAGTAAAAAAAAAAAAATGGTGTTGAGCAGAGCAAATTACCCTTAAGATATAAAGACATAAAAGGAATTCTATGGCTGCATTTTCACTTCAGTGAGAAGCATTAAATTGCAAATTGCAGCTCATAAAGCAGATGCCACACCTGTCAAAGTGCTTTGTAACAGCATCACCCGGCTCCTCAAATACACAGTGGGGAAGAGGCAAAGCAAAGTTATTATATTCCGATACCCAAGAAGGAGGCATTTTGGTGCCAAAGTGTCTTGCAGCATTGGGCACAATGATTAAGTTAGCACACATTTTTACTCAGGTTGATGCCTTTGGTGTTGTCTGACGAAATCAGCGACTTCAATTCAAATTGACATTTTAATTTTCTCTTGTAAAGAACAACAGATGTATTGTGTGGCTTTATGGATATCATGTAAATCATTCACATCAATAATTTCTATTCAAGAGGGAGCTTTTGGAAAGCAGAGGAGGATGAAGACACACAGGAAGATGCAGGAAAAAGAAAAATAGTTCAGTTATTATGCCAAATAAAGTTTGGCAATCACCAGGTTACCACATAAAAGTTCTTAAAAGATAAAAGGCCTCCACACCTGTGCTTCAAGCCCGGCTTTCTTGGCAGAAAATCTTGGCTTTGGTGCTTGGATCCCCAGCCGAGGAGATGACACACGGGTTGGAGAAAAAGCAGTTGATGGCTTCCCACAGGCTGAATTTGATGGATAGTCTACTCTTGTGATGGAGTTGACGGGAAACTGAGGAGATTGAGACTGGGTGGAAAAGAGAGAAGCAGGGTTGTTCGGTAAGGAAGCCTGTCTAGATAAAGATGGAGGGAGGAACTCGTTTTTGGACTGCGGTGCTCCTTTCGGTAGGGTACTCAACGGATCCTTGACTGGCTTAAGGATGAAGAGGGATGAGTTAAGTTGGTAGGGTTTGTGTCTTGAGAGGTCCATCTCGATCTTGGAGCAACCATTCTCAAGAGCAGGGGTCTCTTGAACTTGTGTTGCTGGTGCCGTTTGTCTTGGTTTCGGCTTGGCAGTTTGTTGGGCTTTCATGTTGAGTGCAAGTTGAGCGCACATGTCAGAGTTTTTAGCAATAGCTTTTACCCTACCCGGCATATTTGATGGGTAAACCCACGATGGCGGCAAAGACATTGTTGGAGAAGGAGGTCTAATATGTTGACCTGCATTCTGGTTCTCAACGATGAATTTCTCCATTCTGGACTTGCGCTTGGCAAAAAGATCTGCACCTTTTCCCGATGCATCACTGAGGGTCTGTTCTGGTTTATGTTCGACCCTTGTATAGGTTCTGGAGCTCTTCAGACAGGAGGTCCACTCTGGGGCTTTGGCTTCTTCAGCCGTTTCTTCCTCTTTGGCAAGGAAGTTGGATGCTTCCGCACCCAGTGCTAGTAACTCCTCCTCAGATGCGGACTGAGGCACAGATCTTTGCCTGTGGTTCTTCTTTTCATCCACCCCTTGCACTAGAGAAAGCAACTCAGGGTTCGGAGCGACAACCTTCTTCTCTTTGAACGTGAACATCGACTTTTTAGTGGGTCGTTTGGCAGCACTATCCTCAAGTAATCCTGTTTTTATTGGTGGCGCAGACTTCCTTTCTGGAAAAGGTTGACGAACGAAAGCGGAAGGTTTTGGAGCTGTTGGGGGCCCATAATGGGGAAGTGGTGAAGCAGCATTCTGAGATACAGTAAAGGCAGGCGTTGGTGGAGGGTTAGTGGGAGTCGTCACAGGTGGACTGAAGTAATCCGTCTTTGGAGGCTTGTTTGTGAAGGCAGGTAGGGGAGGTGTGGGATATGCTGGAGGGGGCGGAGGGGGCGGAGGTGAAACTGCGACTGGCTGGGGAGCAGTGAATGCAAAACGAGTCGGGAGGTTGTCCATGACAGGACTACCTTCCTCTTGAGACTGCACCGTCAGCGGTGAGAAAAACGGCCTGGCAGTTCGATTGGTGATGGTTGTGGTCTGCTTCGATACAAACACACCTGTAATCGGCGGTCCATGGCAGCCATTAGAAAGCTTTTCAAGAGGAGGTGATGAGATGTGGCCTCCATTTATCGCCGCCTCTTTCTCCAGAAGATTCATTGCAATTGGATTCGTATTTTCTCTTTCAGGTGGAAGCTCATCCTTGACTTTGCCTTCAAGTTCTTTGTAGACTGCATCCTTTTGCTCCTCCTCCTGCTCATCTATTTCTTTCACAGGGAGGAAATGTCTTTCTTGGATAGTACTGAGCTCAGCTACATCTTCTTTAACATAACAGTCGCCTTGTTCCTCCATGCTATCGCCTGTTGCCTGTGTACTCCCAATAGGCACGAATAGTGGGTTGGTAGTGCAATTCTTATAGTTCAAGTCTTTGTCCTTCTCCTCACGACTTCTCTCTGCCCATGTTAGTTTGCCACATGACGGGTTGGGTTTCACATTCCCGGTTACGTACTCCTTCGAGCGCACTCCACTGCTTTCCAGTGTGAAGGCGCTGACTCTCTGCTTGCGCCGGTTGAAGAGTTGCACGCCTCTGGAGCTGGAGCTGGAAGGGACAGTGAGCTGCGCAGCAATGATGTGACTTCTCTGTCGGGCCTCCTTTAGCTCCTTCTCAGATAAGCTGACGCTCCTGGTTAGATCTAGCAGGGGAAAGAAAGAGTAAAGGGGCACTTTGGTTAGTAATAGAAATATACAGGTCATCTTCATTCGATATTTTTGATTCGTGGTAAAGGTGGCCCAACTTGCTCTGTTTGGAGGAAAGGGTTGTGTTCCTTATCTCAAATCGAAACAAAGACAACTCCCTAACCACCTAATCATCGGTAGACAGCTTGGGAAAACTATAAGAAAGAACGGCATTATCGTTTGATTTAAAAACAAACCACAAGTTTCACTTTATTGACCAGAATTTAAAGGCCAGTGGTGTCCATTTGCTTTGTGACGCTTAAAAATTATAGTATTCAACATGCCTCTGCTTAAAATTATGGTTTGTTTTCTGAGCTTAAGAGTTCCATTCCAAGCAGCAAAGTTATTTCCTCTGCAATCTGGTCAAGTCCCTCCCTGAGCATTCTTCCACTATGGAGAAAACCCCCTGCTTAAACTTCCAGCATGCCTGCGTTCCTACTGCAACACTCACACACTCATTTTCACCATAAGCAGCTTCAAAAACCTCTGTTAAGCTCTGTAGTATGGGCACTATACATTAAAGTAATTTCATTTTAAAATAAAAGCATAAAAATAGCTTCCAAGTATATGAGAATATCAGTTGCAATTTTTTAAGGACACCCCACCCCACTCCCCACACCAAATGGTATAATGTGTGGAATAATGTGCATTCAAAGGATAATGACTGTTTCTGGGCACAGGTTTGACATTATTCATGTAATTCTGACTGGTGGAAGTCATGTCATGCCCCTGCAGGAGGTTCCCATGACAACTGGAGCAACCATGACTCATTCTTTGTTCCGTACATTGATTTATTCAGACAGCCACATTATTTAAAGTAATTATGTGTGGTTGATGATAATTACAGATTGGTAGTACACATGTCACTTATGGCTTTCATGCTCACCGACTAAAAGTAAATGTACTATATACATCTGTAATTGATTCTCCAGTTGAGCGCTCTTGGGTGATGAGGAATATAAAGTCTCACATCCTTTTTTGTTTGAATTTGAAATTGTATGGTTATTTATAGGCTTTACTGAAGTTTGAACTCAAGTCCCAGGACCTCTTTTTAAGGCAGTCTGTTGGTCCAGTTCCCCAAAATGACTTTTATTAGCTACTGACTTTGAATATTTTCGGCCTGTGGAATATATCAGAGCAGTGAAGCTTGAAATGAAATGTCCTCACTATAAACATTTGCCTCTAGTGGCGGCCAGATTAGTTATCAGGTAACATGCAGGTGCAAATCCAGGCACATGATATTCACATCATGAGCTTCTCAAAATAAATGCTAAATGCTACCCTCCCTAGCAACTAAAAGTGGTTTGTGTTTGCTCGTTATTTAAATCAAACTAACTTTAAATTAATCTCCCATGAAGACAATGATTAAAAAGTCTACCACAAGGAAACAGAATAAGTAAGTTAATGGACATAAATTAGAATAAAAAGTTTCACATTTAACTCTCACCGAACATAAGCTTTCCATTAATCCAAAACTTTTTTATGTCGTCAAAGTAATGTACTGCATACTGTTGGGTTGCATTTCTTCCCAACAGAAAAACCTGATAAATAAATAAAAAGTTTGGGCAGTTTCTCCGAGCGCAGAGGGTTTTCTCTCTTACCTTTCCCCTGTCACATTCAGGGCTCGGCCGTTTTTGTACGTCCCAAAGAGCTTTCCGCTGAACTGCATCTGCTGGCCTCACACACCCCTTTCCCTTTCTGTAGTGTGGCACAAGCTCCAATTTCCTTTTCTTCAGTCCAGCAGCACACAGAGAGGGAGGGTGCCTGCAGCTGGAGCCTGCGCCGCCTGTCTGCCTGTCTGCCTGTCTGCCTGTCTGCCTGTCTGCCTGCCTGCAGCTCTGTTTAACTACTTCTAACACAGCTTCATTTCTTTAACAAAAAAACAACTCAGCAGGGCTTATGGCTTCTGTAGAAAAGCTATGGATGTCAGCTCTGACTTTTGTTGTGACAGTTGAAGCAGAGCGACCAATCTGTTTTGAGCGGCTTATCTCCGTCTGATGTCGAGTGACGGCAGAAAAAGCGTCTGACCCTCGTTGGAAAGGGAGATGCTCCAGTTTATGTGCAAATAGATTAGTGCACTGAGACCACAGAGCCCCAGTGGCTGACCCCTGCTACCCTCCCTGTCCGTCCGTGTGTTTATCATGCACTCTCCCTGAGTGCCTGGCCTCTTTGAACCCTCTGGGCATAAACTCCAACCTGCAATGGATGGGATAGGAATTTCCTGTCCTGTAGTGAAGACAAAACTTGAAGCTCCGAGAGCCACGATATCAAATCGCCCACACCCACTTTCTCTCACCACATCCAAATTCACCACCTCCTCCCTCTGCTATCAGTCCCGTCCCCGTCAGCCTCCCCTCCGTGGAATAGAAAACTCCCACACAGCAGGGGGATTTTGAAGTCAGAGGGCTAACCCTGCATTTTGTGTATCAAAGGTCAGATTACCCTGTCGGATGTTATCTTTCATCAGGCCTGGCTGTAGGCTGAGTGGGATGACAGCAATGGCCCCAGTAGCTCTTGTGTGAAGCGGTATGGAAAGACAAGGATTAACAGAGGTCCTGAGATCTCCTGGACTGAATGTGACCTAAACTCCAGGTGAATCCCATTGCGGCGGGGTCCAGGGGGATAAGAGATGGACCCAGGGGTTAAAGCCAACCTTATAGTGTTTCTGTGTCAAAGGTCTGTGCAGAGGTGTAGCCAACGTTAAAGGGCCTTGCATTCGGTGAGCTGTATGAGGAAACCCAATGTAAATTAACGGCTACAATATTAGGTACACACAAGGTAACATGGATAGAGAACATTAATTTCTCTGATAGTTGGCAATGGAAGTGTTCTGACCATCCCAGGGGTAAAAAAAATGGTACAGTCCCATCCGCTTTATCATTCTTCCAAAATTGTTGATAACTCTGGAATTTGATCCCATTTGATAGTACGAATACGCCTAATCTAGTCTCTTCTGACTGAATGGCTATTGACACTAATTATGATTCAGCGTTTTCATTCCTAATTATTTTGACAACGTAATGTTTTTTTAATAGGGGCTCAAGCGGCTTAGACCGACATGGCTGTCAGTTACCATGCTGTATATTTTATTGATTACATTTCCGTTGCTGACGGGCTTGCATGGATTTTGACTGGACGGAAACAGATGTTTCTTGGAGAATTTTGCCATCTCCAGTTACACAGAAGGCGGACCCTTTTTTGTTTCTGACGTTTTGCCTTCTATCCCTTTCTTCCAAGCTTTTTTTTTTCCCCAACCAAACGCGCCACATTTAAAGAAACAGAGCCCCGATTGGGAAAAGACACTTCTACTCAAGTGAGGAGAGAAAGTACCAGGTGAACAAACACTCACTTGTTTTGCTTCGCATCTGTTCCACATTGTGTCCAGTCGTTTCATGTGTTGTGTTAGACTCCTCCACGGTGGTGGCTTGTGCTGCCTGGATAGGTTTAGTCAATCCTTCTGGACTACAGCTCACTCCTCTACGCAAAGACGTGTGTCCTTTCTCCATCTCCATTCTTACTCCAAGTTCAAATCACTCCTCTGCAGTCCTCTATGCAAGTCTTTTCATCCAAGTTGGATCAAAGCTCCCTGTTGAAGTTTTAGTCCTCACTGGTATACAGGGAGAAAAGCGAAAAACAAAACAAAATAAAAATGTGTCAAAGAATGTAGCACGGTTCTCCAGTTGACTAACGGTTGTGGTTGTGCATTCAGCACAAATCCTTCCACATGTTTTCTTGCAGTCGACTGAAAAATCTCAAAAAGAACTGTACTCTAGCTTTTGTCTTCAAGTCTAATTCTCTATCTAACTGGATCTCCCTGTAGGGCCTAGGCAACATTCCCCAAATGAGTTCCACTGGACGTCTGCCACAAAAAAAAAAAAATGCACCATTTTGGCATGGAGAGCCGAGAAACAGCCCAGTCTTCTCTAAATCTCCTTTTTTCTTTTCCCAGACGTTGCTCTTCCTCCGTCGCTATTTCAGTCACCAAAGCCTTCTCTCTGTCTTCATCCAAATCTCCAGCCCCCAGATTATTTTTCTTTCAGCGAAAAGATCTGCTCTTTATCTTGGCCATCATAACTACAGTATGAGATGAAAAGGGAGCTGCGCATATGGCAGTTTCCTGCTGTTGGGCGCATGTGAGGAATAACATTTCACTCTGCAAAGGTCATTCCAAAGATGGCTTTGCATTGAAGCTGTTCAATTATGTCTTTGTTCCTGTGTTACTTTTTTATATTACAGCCCAACAAAGTGTTTAGAACACACTGCTCTTTTTCCAGTACTAAAAAACAATTAAGGAAGAAGCCATCACCCCAATTTGAGTTACACTCTGCCCGGCAAATCTTTGGGTCTGTCTTCACCTTGTTTCTTCATATTTTTCCCCTCGTCAATGTTTTGTTTTGTTGAGCCTGTTTTGGCTCAGACTCAAAGTCTTGTTGAAAAGAATCTGGTGCTTAAGTGCAAAAAGGCAACTTTGTCTCATCCCTCCATGAAACCATGTCCTCTCCAAGGTAACCTGCAAAACAGAAAGAGATGTTTTATAAATCTAGCTGTTGAGTCGGAGAAGTATTAACTGATATCTGATGGAATTTTCAAGCAAAAATAATTGTCTTTAATTTGTCATGCTCTTTCAAAATTAATTACCTCAAGTTTATTTGTATAGCCCTTAATCATAAGAGTCCCCAAGAGCTTCGCAAACCCTCCGTCGACAAATACAAGTGTTGGCGTGATCATGAATAATCCTGGTCTTAAATTTATATACTCACCCTGACCAAATTGTGAGGTAATGTACCCTTAATCTGACTCTCCTTGAAGATTCTCAACACGGTCTTTGTTTTTGTTCATATGGTAACTCAATGTCACTTCATCATTGTTATGACTAAATGCCTTTCCAGTGATGCGTTTGTGATTTTGCATTTGCCCCGCAACCTTTGATGATAGCGATGAATTAATAAGGAAAGTCACTCAGCAATGTGTTAGCAGAGTCCTAACCTTGAAGACAGTCAAAACAAAACGGTGCCCGGCAACGAAAAAGCTCCACAATTTCGCATAGTGGCGTGATGGGGGCGAGTAAGACCAGATGAAGGCTGGTACTGTTTAGACTCTCTGACAACAACCCTTTGAGTTTCACAGATGTGTCATGGATCTGGATATCATTGGAAGACTGACATTATTTTCTTCATTCCCCAGCATTCTCAGGTCAATCTCGAGTCCATAATGGCCCTGGTATGGCATTGCTTCAAAGCTTTCTTGAGAAATCCACACCCGACTAATTGTACTGTATGTGCTTTTCATGCTTGACATCTGATGTCATCTTCCCTCCTTTCCCCCAATCTAGCCACCAATTACTTTGAACTTCAAAAGCCGCTCCACTGTGCCCACCTGTGCTGTTCACCCGCAACTCCATCGCTTCCCTGTGCCACTCATTCACCTCCGTGATTTAAAGTCGGGATATCATTTACAGTCTGGGCCCCTGGAGGCCACTTTAGTGTGTAATCACAGTGTTCCTGTTCATTGTCAGTGAATGATGCATCCACAGGTAGACATCCAGATAAACTGTTCTCAGTCTTCTAATGTGTACATATACCGGATGCATTAGTGGGCCGGTAATAGAAAGAATGTATGCAGAGTGATTCGCTGATATGCATGCTTTCAATATTGTGCTGGATGCATAAGAATTTAGATATGTGATCAGTGTAGTCTGAACTATTCTAAGCCTTGAAGGTGTATCATTTAACAAGTTCATGAGGAGGCATCTTTACACAATTGACACTCTCAGGTTCTGCCATGTGTCTGCTCGCTTTTATTTATACTGTATAAAAAATGGCTAAAATGCCGAAGGATTTTTTTTTTCACCTGACCCAGACAATTAAGCAATGCAATGCCTTCGTGAGAAGCTGAGCGATGATGTTTGGTTATACTCCAAAACTGTCATTCCTAGTTCATAAATCCTGGTCGGGAGAGGAGCGGGGAGAAGGGCATGATGGTTAACATGCCTCAGCTTGTGCTGCGTGATGACTGACATCGAAAACATGGCAGAGTTCCAACAAATCTCATGTATCTTGCCGAAACTATTATTTTATTTTCAGGAACTAATGGCTGGGGGGCAAGTTGGGGTTGTAATCCACCCAATGGTTTGCCACACATTGCACTCCCCTGTTCACAGGTGTGAAAGTTCAAGTGACAAAAATTAACATTTGAGGGAGGTGTGTGTGCTCCATTGCCAAGAGGGAGCCACCACGACCTGAAAACTTTTAAACATGAGAGGAGTCAAGCACTTTTTGAAAATAAGTATTATCAGTACTACAGGGATAATTGGAAACACATTTCAGAGATCTATAACATGAGTAGAGATACTCTAAGACTCTTATCATGTGATTTCTCCCAGCCAGTCAGCAGAGAAAGGTCATGACAATACTCGTATATTCCAATCAGTGCCATATAAATGTCTTGCAGTTCCCTATTGCAATTCATTGGGCACACCGTGCATAAAAGTCAGTACATAGTCCACATTTCCCCTAATGTAACATACCTTATCATCACGGATGATGATAACCGCAGAGCCACAGCGACGAGACAAAGAACCCTGCAAGTCCGCAATGAGGGCAATAACAGCAAACCCCAAGTGTTTGCCATCTCCTCCAAACTTTCCCTCCTTTGTTTCAATTAGCCGCCTGTCTGCTCTCTCTAAACAAAGACAGCAACTTACCCCCTGAAGATAAATAGAATGGCCTGCAGGTGACGGGCTCTGCAGCAGCAGTACTCATTGCTGTGTGGCGCGTGCTGGTCCACTCACTGAAGCTCACCTGTACTCTGCTGGGTCTGTCTGTGTGCGGCAGTAGTAGAGTGGACTGCCCCTTTTTCAGTTCCTAAATGACTCTGCACACACACACACCTCCCTCCCCTCTCCCTTCCTCATCTCACTCATGAAACAGACGATGGATGGGGCGGGGTGGAGGGTCAGCTGGAACACAGAGGGCTCTTTGTCTGGAATCTTTTTCATATGGTTTCCTTCAGGCTTGCATACTGAACACATTATGTTCTGATATATTTTCATATTCAACACGAGGATGCTGAGCAGTTTGTCGGGCCCACTCTTTTCTCCCGTCCCTCCTTCCCTGTTTTTAATTCTTGACCTACTTTCCCGCCAAGTGCGCCGGGCAGAGTGCTCCAAATAGAACTAAAATGGCAGGATAAATGTGAACAAAGTGTCTGGGGGGGAAAAAAATTGTTTTTCGTCCAAAAGAATACGCACAGAATGGGAAAAAGCTTACTTTCGTGGGATTCAATCAAGATTTCCACATTTTGTTGGAAACATGTGCAGTGATTATTGTACTCTTCATGACTCCAGCACTTAGATGCTTATCTTTCTCCCACAGTGAGGGAATGTCATATTCATTTTGTCAAAGAGCATTTCATGCACACTGACAAATACCTCGATTATGAAGTAGTATGTTAACAACCATTTCAAAGCGTGTGCATGGCTGGCGCCATATGATAGATAACGTAGTCAGTAACTGGTGCGTGAAATTTGGAGTCGGATTAGTTTATTTATCTTAACATTAACCCCAAAACAGGGCAACAGTAGGGATAATTCCAAACAGACGTGTTGAGTTGTCATGAAAAATACACACGCGCACGCACGTGTTTGTAGTTTACATTCTCAATAATCCGAACAATAACTGACAGATGTTAACAGTCCATTTTAACCTTAATCCACGGAATGAAAATCTCAAAGAATGAGTTGTGATTGATTGAAACACAAGCATTAGAACCAAGGTGAATAAGATTATCCTTGTGTGAAGGCCTTGTATTTGTTCATTAAATAGGACAACCAAATATATGTGGGTGTCATTGTTGGCTGACTAAGTGGCTTTAACACAATTCTGAAATGCACATTAAAAGCACTGCATACCCACTGACCCCCCACTTCCCTCTGAGAAACAAGCTCATCAATCAATTCAGAATTCGTTCAAATTAAATTTAATGAATCTTAGAAGCGGTCGGGCCGGTGGTCGACTGGATAGCATGTCGGCCTCACAGTGCAGATGCGCAGGGTTCCATTCTGGCTCCGGCCTTCCTATGTGAAGTTTGCATGTTCTCCCCGTGACTGCGTGGGTTTTCTCTGGGTACTCCGGTTTCCTCCCACATTCCCAAAACATGCGTGGCAGGTTGATGGAACACTCTAAATTGTCCCTAGGTGTGAGTATGAGCGTGGATGGTTGTTTGTGTTTATGTGTGCCCTGCGATTGGCTGTTAACCAATTCAGGGTGTCCCCCGCCTTCTGCCCGATGACAGCTGGCATAGGCTCCAGCACGCCTCGCGACCCTTGTGTGGATAAGCAGATCAGGGAATGGATTGATGGATGGATGAATCTTAGAAGTATCTCATTACACTGTCAGAGGTGTCAATTTTAATATCACACAGAGACAACCCAAGGAAATACAAAATGCAGTTTCTAAATGCCAATTTAATTTATTCAGGCACAACAAATTCTAAAACTACCTTTTCCTATGTGAAAAAGAATCCCCCCCTCCCCTTGTTAAATCACAAAGTAACTGTGACTAACAACAGTTCTGGGAAAGCTGAGTTCAATGTCACAGGCAACACCCTAGCACCACATTTGTTGAGTCAAGAAATCACATCAATAGAATCTGTCAGACAAAGTGAAGTAGGCTACAAGAGCTCAAGAAACAATCGCATCATGCCACGATCCGAAGAAATGCAAGAAGAAATTCCAAAAAAAAGTTATTGAAATCTATCAGTCTGGAAAAGGTTACAAAGCCACTTCCAAGAGTCCGGGGATTCAGCAAACCACTGTAAGAGCGATTATCCACAAATGGAGGAAACCAGAAACAGTGGCAAACATTCCCACGAGTGGTCGATCAGTTAAAATTACATCAAGAGAAGCAATTCTGCAAAGAAGAGTGGGCCAAAATTCTTCCACAGCAATGTGAAAGACTCATCACCAATTACAGAAAACACTTGATTTCAGTTATTGCTGCCAAGGCTGGCACAACCCATTATTGAGTTCATGGGGCAATTACTTTTTCACATAGGGACAGGTAGTTTTAGATTTTTTGTGTGTCAAAATTAATTAAATTGGCTTCGACAAACTGCATTTTGTATTTCCTTGGGTTGTCTCTGGATGATATTAGAAGTGGTTTGATGAACTGAAATCTTTGAGTGGAATAAATATGCAAAAAACACAGAAATCAGAAAGGGGGCACTTTTTCATGGCACTGTAGATGTGTGAAAATATATGCTGCCACTAATTTCCATGCCCTCTGATTTTGGTTTTTTTTTTTTTTTGAGGCTTTACCACAGTGTGACAACAAGGCACTTGAAAGCAGCCACACCAGCCCATAACCCCGCTTCCACCTTCTTTCTGTGACATGCTCTCAATTCTCGACACACTTTAACGCAGCCACACAGGCCCAAAGCGTCCGCATGCTCGCTGTCAAGTTGGAATTTCAAAATAGGGTTAGGATTTCAAGTAAGGTTAGCGTTTCAAAGTAGGGTTTCAAAGTAGAGTTTCAAAATAGGTTAATTTGTAACAGTGGTTAAGGTTAAGGTTATGGATGATTGATGCAACCATCAAGATATGTGACCGCAGGCTTCAAAGTAGGGTATGGGTTAAAAAAAAAAAAATCTAATCTCCTCGCTATTCCACCTTCCTCTACTTGGTATTCACACAATTAGGCCTATAAAGTGGCAGTGGCAGCGGACTTTCCTTAGGGAATATGCATTTCCAGGGTCAATGCGCAGCTAACTAGCTAAATGAGCATCACAATTGTGTCAGATAACTGGCTGCTGATGCGAACAAAGGCGCTTGAGTTCTTGTACAGTTTTAGCCACGCCCCCCCAAAAAAAAGAAAAATCTGGAAAACTGAAATGGTGAAAAAACATTTCACGCTATTTCTCCACAACTGAGTACTACATAGTTGTCAGTCTTTGCACGTTTCCAGCAATTATTTTCAAACGTGTAACACATATTTAGAAAAGATTTGAATTCACTATATAGGATCTTTAAATGTGTTGGAAGAAATATACAAAACATTTTCATAGTACTAACAACCCAGTTGGGCAAAACAGAATGACCACGCAACAAAAATTACTTTGACATCTCTGTAGTGAGCATCGATTCATACATGATGACCCTGACTGAGCACTCCCTTGATTGACCACGTAACTCAAACCGCATCATCGGCTGATGTAATAAACCTTTGCAGTGATGTTGTGAATCGATACATAGATGGATGGTACAGTAAACTTGGAACATTACGATGGAGTTTAAGCTTATGACATGGATCCATGGCGGATCTGGAGGCTTGCAGCAGAAATTAAATCACATGATGGAAAGTAACATTTTGAGATTCGGCAAGCTTCAGCAGAAATTCTTAATTACCCCCCAGCTTTTGGATAAGCTAACTTTAAAGTGTATTTCTTCTGGCTGCGGTTTACCGCTCTATTAAACTGAAGGTCGCACAAGCTTTAGAAAAATACTTAATTTTATTCCCCCCCCGCCCCATACCTCCCAAAAATACGGGATATTCGCTTTTAAGGTGAAAGTGGAAGGATGGGTGAATCTGAAGGTTTACGTCGGAGTTAATTGTTTCTTGAAGGCTTGATAAGGAATGTCTAATTACCCTCCAACTATTGGTTAAGCCAATTTTAAAGTGGATTTCATCTTGGTACGATTCACCATTCCATCAAATAGAAGGTCACACAAAGTTTAGAGACAGGCTTCAATAGAAACAGCCTGATTTTGGATCAATTGCTTTGCTTCACAGTGAAAATGAATGCATGGATGAAACCTTTACTCCCCCACGGTGCCACTTTGTTAAAACAGAAATGAAAAAAATGGTGCCTCATCAGCCCTATGGCATCATGATCCTATCAGCAAGTTGATGTGTGCGTAGGCCAACTGCTAAGTGTGTGGCAGGCAGTTGTCGACTGTATTTTTTTTTTCTTCAATGGTACATTTCATTTGCTTTAAACCGTGTCGCTTGTTGTGCAGTGGGGATTGACTTCAAACATGCGTTGAGCACGCACGTTTTTTTAAGAAGGAATGGAGGAAGGCCTATCACGCCAGATGTTTGCTGTATAAAAGCCAACTCTTATTTTCTCATATCAATTTTGAGATTGTGAGGTCTGCTTTGGCTACACAGAGCACGTGGCCGTCATTGTTGGTCATACCATCCACAGTCATGAAATAAAATGCACAAGCACACACATACAGAAAACTGCCCAACACACTCATAATATAAGCAGTAAAAATTATTTGTTTAAAAAAATAAAATAAAAAAGCAAAGCTTTTCTGAGATTAATTTACTAGATAATGTATTTTCCTTTGCTGTTGCTTTACATTTGTGTATTAAAAAAATCATGGTCTGCCTCTTTCTCACGCACTGACATGCTAGTTAACAGCCAATCAGAGTGATCAATTGTCACCGACGACTGACACCATTTTGCAAACTGATCGAAGGCTCATTCATTGAAATCATATCTAGGAAGCAAATAGACAAGACCACGTCTTCATTCTTCACAATTCAAATTCTTTTTACTTGGATTCATTCCTGCACGCACGCATGCACAACTTTTAACAACGATCAATTGGGTTTTTTTTGGGGTTTTTTTGTGGCATTTTTGACGACTTGCCAGTTGATCTACAATTGCACTACCGGCAGAAAGTTACCCTGTGTGGAGGAATCGACTCATGAACGCTGCTCAAGGCTCATTTTTTTGGTCGAGAAGGCCTGTCCAAATGTGTCTTATTCCAACATTGTTGACGACATGCTCTGTGACACAGCGCCACATGAAAGCTTACAAATCACTGGAGGCTTACAACTACTTTGTAAGCAGATGGAGACAGAGTAAACTTCAAAATCTTATCTGAAGAAGCAATTTTTGTTGTTTTCTTGGTGAGTAAACAGCTGGGCATTTTTAGTGTTGTACAGCTACCAGTAATGGTCGGCTCTATGTTGTTCCGAAAATTCTGATGTGAAATTATGAAATTATGTGATTCTCTCTGTGATCAATCCTTAATACTTTGACAAATTACCATCATATCACAGTTTATTTAATGGTCAGCCAAAACAGAAATCCTCACTGATGCCAGAATAATGCACTTAACAGTGGCAGATAACGTTGTAGTTGTCCGCTAGCTAGTTTTGTACTCGTGATTGCTCAACGCACGAGTCCAAACTACGCATTGGCCATGGAGGTCTGCTTGCTGTGTTTTAGACATGTCTTCTGTCTCTAGGCCATGATGCGTGACTATCTTTGGAATCTGAAAGAAACAACAACTTTTTTATTTTCTTGGCATCATTATAACACCCAATGACGCAACAGCAGTACATCATTTTTAGGAGCAGCCGAGAAGCGTATTTTGCGATCAAATGATCAGTCCACCCAAGATGGTGAGCGAAAAAATACTTAGCTGAAGTGATGTCAACTGCAAGCGATCTATAATAAACAACAATGATTAATGCTCACTAGTATACAATTTTTCACTGTTATGGAAAGATTCGTTTCTGCTCTGTGTGCAGCTAAATTGTATTAACACTTAGATCTATCTGCACCACAGAATAACATTTATCAAAATCTACCCCTAGACACGGGGCGTGGCCTGTGGGATTCCACGGCCACCACTGGCCACAGTGTAGCTCCGCCCTTGTTTTACTCTAAAAGCAATGAGATTTAGATTACAGGTATTTAAAAAATAATTTGACAATGTATTGAAATGGTGTTTTTCAAAGTGAATGTAAGCACGTCAGATGCGATTAATACAATGAGCTGATTACTTTCACTGAACAGATTTTATGAGCATCAAAATGTCCACAGTAAATACTTTTCCTGGTATGTCTGCTTCAGTGATTTGCACCCCAATCCCATTGTCAGGCTGTCACTTAAGAATTTTTAACAGAGAAATATATAGTCCTCTCATTTCTGATTGAAAGGGTATTGCTGGTGATTTTTATGTCTGAACTTTATTCCCTTCCACTATTGCTTACCTGATGGATGGTCTCAGCAAGATGCTCACACAATCCATCATCTCAAGGCTTCTCAAGTAACATCCCTGCCTCTTCTTCTCCTCTCTCACCACCTCTTTCCTCCTGTTATCACTCATCCTCACTGTTAATCTAACCTTATCTTTTTCATCTCCTTGCCTTGCTCACAAATCTGTCATTGCAGATCGCTTTTCCCTCTACCTGATCATCACCCCCCCCCCCCAATCCTGCGGCCCCATTTGAGGACGGCACGGGGAACTAACAATGAGCATGTCTGCAATACAGTTCTGAGGTTTGGGTTTCAAAAGGTTGTACCGTGCCTCTCTCCAACTCAGCCGTAACCCTAATGAGGACAAGTGGGATCAACAATGGATGGATGGCCCAGCTTGAGGCTACTTATTCTTGTTCTTCCCCTCAAATGCGTTCTCTTCATCACCTTTCCGATGTGTGTTGCCCCTTTTGCCCCAGCCTTTCCTGACATGTATATATATGTGTGTTAGACGCTATGCTTTTGGGAGCAGCCATTAGCGGCGGCATCTGCTTTTTCCTTCTTCTGCTTCTCCCCCTCAGCGACTTACTTTCCTGGTGCAATGGCGAAGGGCAGAAGAGCAGAAGTGCATTTGTATGGGAGTTGAGGGGAAGTGTTAGCACACATTCATTCGGAAGGTCGCTTCTTGCAACAAAGACGATCGGCGTGGAATTTCCTAAGTGATCTGGATTTCATTGCTTTCTCAAATCTGATCCTTCTACACTGCTTCGACAGAAGTTATCAGACATCGTTTCCTACGTGGCCCAGGCCTGGATTGATTGGAATCATATGCAGGCCCTCCTCCGTCGACCTTGCTTATGTCCCTGTGGATGTAATTGGATACAGTGACGGGGCAAAGGCAAAGCTTTAGTCTATACAGACAGAAAGGAATAAAATTCTGCATGTTTGCCGATGTTTTGGTCGGTGGATGTTTGGCAGTTGATTGTATGAGATTACAATCGGTCTGATCATCGGGCCTCGGGGTATTTGATATGCATGTAAAAGACTAATTTAGTTAAGGCACGCTCATGTTTCACTATTTCCTGTGTTTACTTTCAGCTGAATTTCGCATGCGTAGTGCCTCAAACTAGTCTGAAACAGAAAATGGGAAAAATGGGTTTTTGTCCTTCTGTCGGTTTTGTGTGCCCTGTGGGGTTTTACATAACAAAGACAGTTTGGGGAAAGTTAACTGTTTATTAAACACAAGCTTACATTACAGTCAACTGAGCACAACACTTAAAAACAACAACAACTGCACTTCTCTGTGGTGAATGAAATGTATAAGACATTTGTATTTTCAATTTACAGGGGCTTTAACATTGATGTACACAAACAAAGAGACATAAAACAAAAATGTAAGCCTCTTTCAATGCAGCACAGATGGCGAAGCAGTCCCTCCACTGAAGCTAAGCTAGCAAAGGCTAGTGGCTAGGCTCGGTCCCAGCCAGTGAGCATTAGTCAATTCAAGTCAAATCAAGTCAGTTTTTTGTCAAATATGCTCTATGTGCAATGTACAGTACAGATGAAATTTCTTTCCTCTCAACCACAGTGCAAACAGGCACTGAAATGCACCCGCGCCGCCATCATATTTATTTATAGAGCACTTTCACAACAGCTTCAGCAGTAACAAAGCACTTTACAGAACAGTTAACATAAAACAACAAAATAATACAACACAACACATAAGACACAGACAGTCGTGCAATCTTAACCCCCTTTCCTGCATACATTTTGTTGTTTGAAGCAGATGAAAGAGGAGAGAATCAAAGTGTCCTTTCACCAGTGGATCAGAGACGTTAGTTGAAAGTGTGCACACATCTGCTCCAAGCTAAGTTTGAAAGCAAACAAGAAGTTGTAGTGTCCATTGACGAAAAAAAGAGATTGGCTCACATCTCCTGTCCCATGTAAATCCGCTTCAATTCCAAGCGGCGACTCCCAGTTCCACATTCGCATCTGCGCTCGGCGCTGATGCTCCTTTCTTCTCATTGTTGGCTCCACAAGCCGACAATGTGTGTGTGTGTGTGTGTGTGTGTGTGTGTGTGTGTGTGTGTGTGTGTGTGTGTGTGTGTGTGTGTGTGTGTGTGTGTGTGTGTATG
>NW_017805275.1:3180683-3214206 GCF_001891065.2 Hippocampus comes
TATATATATATATAAACTGAAATCATTGATGTACACTCAATGATGCCAGCCTGGCGCCTGCCACAGTATCTGCTATTACCTTATTGCTCCCACAAACCTTCTGAATCCAATATACTCTGCTAAACATACTCCAGAGTCAGACTACGACATAGTTTTGTGGTCTAAATTGTTTCCACAGACTGGGCAGGGCATCAAAGAGTTTTTCTGAAATGGTTTGTGAGACTTGGATTCACAGACCCATTAGTGTCCTGAGGCAGGACCAGCATAATAGTCTTGCTAATGCACTGAGACTGAGTCCAAACCATAATCAGTTGGCACTATTCTTCATAATGTTGAAGTCACACTGTTTTGTTGTTGTTGTTGTTGTCATAAGGAAATGCAACATTGTCTCCCTTCTGTCATGTGGGAATACAGACCACAGCTGAAGAGTCCTCTGAGGTTCCAGAATGCAAATTGTAGAAAATATACAGCTATAAAATTGCAATAAACTTCAGAGTTTGAACCACTTATATGATGTCAGATTCAGATTCACACACTTCTGAGACATGTCATTTTAGTAGTAAGACGTCACCCTATTTGAATTTCGTGTTGTTTTTACTTTGACATTGTTTACAAGTATTTTTTTTTTTTTAAACTTGTGTGAGTAAGTGATTTCGAAAGTAAGATTTTCATTTTGTGATTAAGATGAAATGAGATGAGTAGTCATATTAAAAGTAAGATTTTCATTTTTGGTGTTCAATTAAGATGAAATGAAATGAGCAGTTAATTGTTTTTATGTTAACATCCATTAACCGGGCATAATTGATTTTTGAACAATGAATCAAATTTGAATCAATATCACAATATACTGTAGCAGAATGCACTTTTGCATTTTCGGGGACAAAACCCCCCAGCTTTGTTTTGGTCGGCCTGTCGATTTTCGTCTTTTTTTTTTTGTATTCATATATTTCATTTATGTCTTTATATAGTGTCTAGATAAACTCAGTGCTGAAGGAGTGCAGTTCACTTGTTTACATATCTTTGTTGTGATAAGACCGTGGATTTGTTTGCATTATAATCGAAATATGACTTCATAGTTCCCTTGCCTTTATTTTAGCACAAATTTGACCTGTAATACCAAAACATTTAAGTATCATAATTCATATATGTTTGTTGTAGATTTGTTTATTTCTTGTGATTGTTAAAAAGCACATGGGAAGAGGATCTTGAAAAAAAATAATCGCATCTCGAATCGTAATCGCAATATTGAGGGGCGGGGTGAGTGCAGTTACATTATTTTTCTCAATTGTGAGACCTTATTTTTTACTCTTCTATATCAGAAGAATGTTACTTGAATAATTGCCTGTGCAGTTATAAAAAGTATTGAGACATTGGAACACGTTTCCATTTAATCAAAATGATTGGAGGTCATCAACCTACGTCCCATAAAAGGGTTGTTTCAAATCCAGGAGGTTTTTACGACACTGTGAAATCTCAGGATTGAGACGTTGAGACAATTGCTGTTTTCTTCACTCCAATCTTGTCTGGTTCTCATCACATTCAAATGCGATACATAAAACATGATGTTCTCCAGTTGAAAACCACACTCACCAGTGTTCACATGCCACCGGCAGCCAATTCAAACAAACGCCGGATGTTGCTTTTCAGCTCATTGTTTCCATGTAAGAGCAGTCCAGCAGCACCTAGTACATGAGCGTGGCTTTATTAATGTCTCCCGTGGGATGTGCTATTGTTATTCTGTGACACAACCGTGCTTTGACACTAATGTAATGTGCTGCTCATTGAGCATTAATAGTTTCAACTGTTGTCTATCAGGCCAGCACATGACAAATGTAAATCACGCCTGAACATTAACATTCAAAGGAATCCAACTAATGAGACGGTAAACCATCAAAAAGTGTGTACGATTGACCAACATATGGATGATTGCATATGACGTCCCCTCTGCTTCTGTTTGGTTCAGACCATTCCCTTGGAAATGCCTTTCTGCTACGTAGTGGGCCTCCCGGCAGATGGACGGAAACAAGGCGGGAATTATTGTCCCACCTCTGAGTGAGCCTCTTGCAAAGAAAACACATGCTGCAGAATGCAACCCAAATTTACCAGGAAATGGAAATGAAATGAGAAATACTGCCATGCCAGCTCGCTTTATTTAAGATAGCCACTCAAGGATTTCATTAATGCGGCAAGTGACATCCAGTACCCGGTGGAAGAGCTGCAGCAGCCATTCTTAGTGTTTAATGCGCTGTGATGCCGGCAAAGCGGCAGCCTGGCATGTGCGTGTGTGCGCGTATGTGCGTGCGTGTGTGTGTGTGTGTGTGTGTGTGTGTGTGTGTGTGTGTGTGTGTGTGTGTGTGTAAAGTGACTTTTTTTTTTGTTTACCACAGTGCACTACACCAGGCTGACCTGATTTTTTTTTTTTTTAACAATTAACCCTTTGATTACAGATTAGTCTAACATAGTGATTCAGTAACTCTGTGGACTCAAAATACTACCCACTTCCTCATCTTAAAATCTACCCCGCCGCCAACATACACTCACATGCACAACCACACGCTACCCCCTCGCTTGCATGGCATCTGCAAGCAATTAAATTGATTCGTTCATACCTCAAGCCATCTGGCCTCTTTGCTCTGAATTAAGAAACGACATTGGATATTTTCCATTCCGAGAGCTCGTACTTTTTCCAAGGACACAAGGAGCTTTGTTACACGCGCGCCCTGCCCTGCTGTTCTACATTTTTCAGGGCAAATAAGCCACTGGAGATCTGTTCTTTCTCAACTGGGAATAACTTACTGTAAAAAGATTTGCTTAGAAAAGTATAAATTGGAATGGAACATTCTTGTGAATTCATGTTCAAGGTTGAAACAATGAGGTGCAATTTAGGGGTGGTATGTTTCCCAAAAATTTGCACTGCTGGTTTTCGCTGAGGAATTTAGGAACCCTTTTTGTCATATATGGCAAATATTACACAGGTCAACACTTATTTACATTTTTTTTTTAATCAGAGATCAAATTAATATTTTCTGGATTTTTTTTTTTTTTTGGGGGGGGGTACATATTCAGAATCTGTCCTTGGTTTTTTCCTCTAGCACTTCAGGTTTTCGAAATAATACTACTACAATATGTAATATAGTAATATATTTAGTAATATTTATAAATTAAGGGGGAGATTCAGCATCAGGTAGAATTTTTCTCTTGCGCAAGCTTTTATTGGTCAACCTTAAAAACAAACAAAAAAAAAGAAAGTATCTTAAAACCTGACATGCAAGCAAAAAGTGAAGACATTTTTAAAATTATCGTCAAAATACATTTAGGGACACATAAAGCCATCTCTGATTTGCTTTGAGCAGTGTAATGAAGTCGCTGATCATTTGGCTAAATATACAGTATATAGTTAAAATTATTCATAACCCAATTTTTTTTTTTGTTAATGTGCCTCTTTTATCTGTTGACTGAGAAATACACTAACTGGATGACATTATTTTAAAAGATATGATTGAAAAATGTTGACAATTTTGATTCTTTCTCTTAGATTAATATCTGACCATTTTTTCCAACCATTCTAAAGGATCCTGAGAACATCTCGCACAATATATGGCCTTTTAGAACACTGAATATGCATCAAGAAATGCTGCGAATGAGTAAATATAATAAACATTTGTGTCTCTTCCAGTTAAAATATTTAGAACAAAAATGAATAAGATTTGCTTTAAAAGTGTTTGCATTAACCAAAACCATGCTGCAAGATGTTGGTTTCTTATATTACCTGTTACAGACTAATCTAAAGTTGCTGTAATATCTCTGTTGGTTCCCGAAGTTTCCCAGATAGAGATGAATGTGATTGTTTCTGCTGTTTGCATTCAAATTCCTCACTGTGCGCTCCTCATGTAACTATCACGGGACAGGTGTAATGAGCTTACATTGACGTGCGGAGGATCCCATTACTTGGGAGATGAATCAAAAATCAGTAAAGGGCACATTGTGGCCATTAAAGAGAGTCAATGGAGGCCAACAGATGGGTCATGGAGACGCTACGTCACTGGATGTTTTTTGGATGGTTATTTCTGGTGTTTGGTCAGGAGATGAGGAGAGCAGAGCCATTTTTTAAAAGCAGCGCTCTGAGCCGTCCACCAGCTGCATGACAGAGGAGACCAGTGACAGACGTGTTTTTCACTGCATCCTGGAAAAGTCATTCTCTAAAAATGAACTGACACTCCCATGGTCAGCCTTTTTTTTTTTTAAATATATAATGATGAAATTTTATACCACATTTCCACAAATGCTGTCCAGTGGCCCTTCTTTACTCAGTTGAAGATGGAGGGTTAGTACAAACGGAACATAAAATGTTTACCTGCTTTTTCACATTTTTTTTAAGCAATTGGTTTTGTGGGGGCAGCCCGGTGGTCCAGTGGTTAGCGTGTCGACCTCACGGTGCAGAGATGCCAAGTTCAGTTCCAGCTCCGGCCTCCCTGTGTGGAGTTTGCATGTTCTCCGCGGGCCTGCGTGGGTTTTCTCCGGGTACTCCAGTTTCGTCCCACATTCCAAAAACATGCATGGCAGGCTGATTGAACACTCCAAATTGTGAGTGTGAGCGTGGATGGTGGTTCGTCTGTGTCTGCCCTGCAATTGGCTGGCAACCGGTTCAGGGTGTCCCCCGCCTGCTGCCCGAAGTCTGCTGGGATAGGCTCCAGCAGCCCCCGTGACCCTTGTGAGGATAAGCGGATCGGAAAATGGATGGATGGGTTTTATGGGTTTTTTAAAGTGACTCGGATATAAAAGGAAAGCTCCAACTCATTCCTCAAAGTTCTCATGCGAAAGTAAATCTGTGTTCTTCTGTTTAGGACATAAAGAAAGGGAGATTCCCAGGTGTGACAGCAATGCAGTGTCTGGCTGTGGAAGTACTGGACACGACGCACACAATGGCGAGCCGTTGACAGTCACAGTAATGTTGATGAATGGGAGACAGATGCTCTTACCCTACTTTTACTTCCTCCTTTAATTCTGTTCCTTTGGGGGAGGAACATCAGTTTAGGTTTAATGTGTATTTGTAGTGGAAACGAGGTAGGAAAAACTACCAAAAAAAAGTGATTTGACAACAGTTAGCTCAGTTGGATGATTAATTAGCATTTTTACTTGGCAATCTGTCTCTGACCTACCTTCATTTGGATCATATTCATATAATCTTTGCATAATACCATAAACTAAATGCAGCATTTAAAGTCAAAGGTGAAAGATAAATTGTTTAAAAAACATTTTAGATTCGTGTGATCTACAACCTATATGGCTCAATTGAAAAATATGTGCGAAAATAAAAATACACGGTGGATTTAGTGTGGTTGCACAAGTATACACGCCCTCCTATGACCCCAAATTTTGCAAAAACAAATTTCCTGAATGCATCTTGGAAAATTTATTCGGGCCCAATGAAACCAAGGTTGAGCCTAATTCCAAGTCCAACACAAGTCACGATTTCCCACCAATAAAACCAAACATAACATTGTGTCATACAAAGTGAAGCTATGACTGCTCATTTTGACAAGACCGTTAATTTATAAGTAGAGAAAATAAAGAACAGTCATCTTTTTGCCTCGATACCCAATCATCTGAAAATCACGTGATTATCCACCATTTCCGATCACATGATCGGCTTGGGACATCCCTGCTGCGAAACGACTTCGTATTGTTTTGCACCTGTTTAAAGACACTTGCGATTGGTCTCAGGAGGAAAGAAAATACCAGAGAAGCGAGAACACATTTTTAGTCTGGTTGTTTAACTTGATGTGTACCCCTGAGTCAGTTTTGCACCATTTCAATTCAACTCAATCACCCTCACCTTACACTCACCTTAAAATGCAAATGTTTTAACATGACATAATCCCTCCAAAGTGCAGGTTGTTACCATAAGCCCATAACATAAGACCGGCGTGTGTGGTTGTTCAGTGAGCCTTAGGTGTATTCAGTCAGTGACAGCAGCCAGACGGCCTCAGCAGGTTATGCGAAGGATACGCTTCAGTTTAGACACGGTCGTCCTCGCCCTCAAATTGTCAACTTCTTTGTTGTCTCTGCAAGTGTATGAGACCAGACAGGCACTTTGTAAGGCGACATGATGCGGAATTATTATTCGCACAGCGTGCAGAGGAAGTGTCCTTTCTAATTTAAAGTGAACTTGTTTGATATTACAAAGAGGTGACACTGGGGGCCACCCGAGTTGTTTATCCATCGTTGCCTGTTGGGTTGAATCGCATCTGCTTAGCATATGGAGTTTAGATGAAAAGGGCTCTCCGCTGTGTGAAATGACCAATTAAGAAAACACGCTTTTCCACCTGATACGATTTGTTATGGAAAACCTCGGTGTCCTCAGTAAACCCATCATACACGAGCGTTACCATGCAGCCACCCACCTTGATGGACACCACTGAGGAAATTCGAAACCCAAGCGGGGCGAATCAAAACAGACAACAGAGGCTCTTTTAAGGCCGCCTCCAAGCTTCCTTCCGATTGTTTGCCAGCGCGCTGGCATGACGGAGTGAACGGGGACAGAGTACAGTTCATGTCAAATCCTGAATATCCATTGCCTTTCTTGTGTGGATGAGATAGCCTGCAGCTGTTGTCATGATTGCTCTTCTAGTCAAATGAAAGCATTCCAGGCAGCACCGACTGTGTTGTAAACAGATGCAATACGCTTCAACAATCTTGGGAAAATGCTCTCTTACTTTTAATGTCTTTATCCCCTACAGTCCCTGGACCAAAACATTGCATTTACAGGAAGGTGAAAGTGGAAGTATGTGCAGTCCTTTTATTGGAGCTGTAATAACTTACACACTTCTAGGAAGTCTCAAAAAGATGCCGGGAGTGTCTTTGTGGCATTTTTTTTTTTTTTGTCTAATCTCAGTCAAAGTTTTAAGGGCTCAAGACTGCAACCCATTTTATTTATTTATTTGTTTATTTTTAAGCATCTGTGAGAATTTTATTTGGTTGCCAGTGCAAGTTTTAATGCTTCTTCCAACACAGGCAACATATTAGATATTGTGGTTGAAAGTCACCCCCTTTTTCACGATTCCATAGTTTCAGCATTGCGCATCTGCAGATCGCTTTGGGAATGCGGACCGCAGAAATTTTCTGTAAATATTTATATGTTTCCTAATTATCATACAGCAGAGGTGGTTTGCAGAGAGACAGCAGCTGCTGGTTTTCTTATTTTTGTCAAAAATCACCTGTTGTTGTTTGTTTGTTTTTTGGAGTGCGGGGTTGGGGTTTGTCTCAATCTCTGGACTGATAAATATTCTTTCCATTTTTTGACAAGTTTCCCCCATTTTATGTTTGATGGGTTTGAGGTTGAGGCTCTCAAGTTCTTCCACACCAAACTACTGTATTGGTTCTAATAGTTTGAGACTTTTCATTTTAGTTTGTTTTGTTTTTACTTTTGTTAAATTCATTTAGTTTTCACTCTTTTTGAGAGCAAGTGTGAGTTTTTATAGTTTTTTTATTTTCTCAAAAATGTTTTGTTTTTGCCTGCTTTTCAGTAGTTGTAGTGTTATCATCTGGAGTATTTGTCGAGTGCAAGATAAATAAAGAAAAGGTCACTATTGTATCTGAAAGTAAAGTCACAGGGCACACAGAGACAATCAAAAGAAAGCCAGTGTACAATATACAATGGTGTGTAAAAAAAGAAGAACCCAATATAAACCTGCATAATTTATTATAGACCACATTAAGAGGCTGTAAAACAGGTTTTGATGTTGTCTGATTAACGATATCAGCATCGTCAATCATGGGCAAAATAAGTTGAATCATCAGTTTTTTCCTGATATTAAATTTTAAACAATGCTCAGAACGGAACAAAACGCCTACACCGAAATGAATCTTCTTCAAAACATATTCAATATCTGATTTGAAAGTGAGTGGTGAGTCAATCCAAAAACCCAAATATTTACATTTATCAACTGTCTAAGGAATTCTACCATCAAGATATGTCAAAAGCAAAGGATTTAAACCAGAATTAAGTTTTTGTCTTTGACCAAGAAGCATAACACATATTTTAGATTGGTCCAGCAACAATCCGTTTTCAAAAAGCCAAGACTGGAAAATGTTAATGTCGTGCTCTAAGGTTTCTTGAATTTGTAAAGAAGAAGGCTGTGAGGTATAAAAATAGTATAATCAGCATATAATTGGACAGAACAGTATGAAAATATACAGGGGAGGTCATTCATAAAAATAGAAAAAAGAAGAGGACCCAGGGTTACTCCTTGAGGAACACCTCAAGGCTGAACTAATAAATCTGACTTCTAGCCTTTCAAAGAAACACATTTAATTTGTGTAAATAACAGTTAAACCACAATAAAGCATCTATAGATAGCATATAGCTTGTACAACAAGTAACGGTCAACAAGGTCAAATATTTTTGTAAGGTCTACAAAAATGAACCGGTAAGTAAACCCTGATCCACTGCTGAAAATACATCATTTGTCAACTTTAAAAGAGCAGTGGTGGTGGAGTAGTTGGATCTAAATCCAAGCTGATATTGAGAAAAAATGTTATTAGTGTTCAAATAATAATTTACTTGGTTAAAAATATCTTTTCAAATACTTTTACAAGAGAGCATTAAATGGAAATTGCTCTGTAATTATTAGGATCGAGCTCATCACCCCCCTTATATAAAGGAGTAATACGTGCATATATCTTAACGGGAGGCATTTCATAAGTGCACAGTGAAAGGCTAAATAAATCCGATAATGGAAAACATATGATGTGGGAAGCTAATTTAATGAACTGTTTCAGTTGCATATAGCCCAGGTCCAGCACTCTCTTTCAGTTCATATGTGCAACACATGCACAACTTATCAAGACTTAATCGATCTCATTTATGTGTTTGCCTGTCAAATGTATTTTTCTTAAACTGTGGAATGAATCTACAGAGGCGGTAGTGTAGACGGCTAAATGGCAGCAGCAAGCCAAGCTCACCATTGGCTCACTTGCACGAGACAGCCGCCCCCCTAAAACGCCTTCATTTCTGCATGAAAATAAATAGGGTGAATAACGTATGAGATTACAAATCCTTTGGGGATTGTGATAAGAAGCATGTGGTAGATGGTTTTCAGATTGAACTGTTTAAAATTGTGGGGGAAAAAAAAGCACAATGCCTCCTTTAAACATAACTGACCTTGCGCATATTCCGTTCTTGCTATATTAATGATGTAAAGGCTTCCAATTAAGAGTGTTCCATTTTAAGAGGCTCCCAAATGGGACTGTTAATGTGGCATCCCATCTTTTTTAAATACCAAAGAGGTGCATTAGCTCTCTATAAACTGCTGTTTTTTATTATTAGTATTCCCCCGCCCCTCTCAAATGAATAGCCTTTTAAAGGGCTAGCTATGTCAAACATAAACCTCAGTAAACTTGGCAGGCATGTGTGCGCAGTGGAAATTTATGTATTTTAGGGGTCCCAAATATGACCCCGCAAAATTGATTTGCTCGCACCCCTTTGAAAGTTTATTTAAAATAAAAGGTCCCCAGCACCATTTTTGAAAGCTTTTTATTTGATTTATATCACTGACATATGAGATATTGTTACAATCACATTTAAAAGTTGGCTTACCAACATTGTGTTATTATTTTTTGTTACTCACAACACAGCTTCATAAATTTAACAGCAGCCCGTGACTAAGTTCTCGGCAGGGTCGAATCAAAGTGAAGCCAACAGTGTATTTGTTAGTTCACTGACTCTCTGAAGAACTGTAATTTGTTACCGTTATCACATTTCCTGCATTTCTTTTTTGCTCGGCCTCCTTAATGCTTCCCACAATTTTCCTTTGATTAGATGCACATCTGACTCCCATTAAAACTTCCACCAGCACGTCCAGATTCTGCCTCTGAGCTGGTTGAGAGGGTTTTTTTTCTCCTTTTTTTTTTCTTTTTTTTAATGTAGTCACGGCCAAGTTAAGTCCTCCAAAATATCTGACCCATGGAAACCTTGTTGCCCGAGAAGCCATGAATGATGTGTTTTCATCAACACCATCCAGTTAAAATCACTCATTTCACTCTATATACTCCCAGTTGAACTTTGCAGTGGAGGAAAGTGTTTCAATCCATGAATTTAAGAGGCAAGAATACCCTTTGGACATATAGTCTGTCTCTTGCTACTCAAGGCCACCCCCTCTTCCCCAACCCCAAACACTGCTCAGTGTCTAGGAAAGATGTCATAATAACAGTTCCATCGCTCTTGGCTTTTATGGCTCAAATTTCCCAGCAGCATTGGAGCCAGGGCATCATTTTGAACTTAAGTCCAGAGGCATAAATATGTATTTCTTAATTTCTTTTCCCCACAGTAAGGATATATAATATTATAAAAATACCTTGTGTGTGCCGATCTGCATGGACTCCAGCAAGCGGGCCCTTATGCATTAACCATGTTCAGCGTGCCTCACCTGTGCTAAATTTCAAGTTAATGAGAGGAGCCGCTTCGATTCGATTGGCTGGGAATCAAGTCGGCTTTGTTCACTCCCACAACTTTCCAAATACCCCTTTCTGTGTGCCCTACAATGAAAAAAACCAAAAACAAAAAGAACTAGGAAAACATTTAGACTGCACATTGTGCTGGACTTTCGCTGGGCACAAAATTAGTGCCCATTATGTGATCCCATGTATCATCCTGTTCTGGTAAATTTCACTTTGTCCCTTGAACACCACCGTACTTCTGTCACGTCGCATCCCTCATGGTGAATGGCTGTCTTTTCACACAGTGTACAGTCATAATGTCAACCTCACATCACAACGACATTTCAGTCGGTGGAAATAAGGCACGTCATTGCTAGTTGCCGTGCGTCCAAGTGTTTCAAGTTTAAACAGAAAGGGAAAAGAAAACCAAACATTTTCACACCGCAGTGGACAGGACTCACCATAAGGCCACAGAAATAGTCATGGACAAATAAAAGGCCGAGTGGGCGGCTGCTTGGCAGGGACGATAGGAAGTGATTTGCCTGATCTATGGATTCCAAAGAGGAAATGACACAGTGTGTGGACAGCCTCAGAGACCTTGAATCCCACAGATTGTTGGGCCGTGTGGATTCTATCCTGAAAGAAACGCTAATACCCGTTGCTCTCTGCCCAGTTTGCCATGCTGCTTTTGGGAAAGACGATACAAAAATCAATAATCCACATGTTGTGCACCATTCTCACAGTGTCTGTCTGACGCATGGGCTGTTATTACTGTAAAATGTGGGCCGAGCAGGAATGTCCGGGTGAGGTCAGCAGGGAAAATATGCATGTGCCACGCACTGAACAAGCAAACCTTCTATCTCAAATATTTCCTGGGCTGAAACGCTCGGTGGACAGGTCTCTATTTCAGAAACATTAAAGGAGACATGTTGTGCTTTCTTCTTTCTTTTTTTTTTGTACAATTTATAACAGTTCCCAGGTGTGTTAATAATAGGTCTCTCACATTCTTCTGTCAAAATGCAGAAAGGATAGAGTTACAGTACACTTAGTATCAGCTGGTAACACTCTGGTTCAAACCACGGAAAGTCATTTGAGCATTTATTTGATCCTTGATATGCTGCTGAAGGTCCACGCACTAGTGCGCTCTTTATTCTGACGAAGGGGGTTTTATCCTCACGAGCACGACAACAGCTCGAATAGAACTGTAGAAGACTGTTTCCCTTCCTGTCTTTTTCTGCCATCTCTGCACTAGCAGGACAATTTTGGCATCGTAGTTGGACAAGGTTTTTGTGAGGCATACCTATGCACTAATTTACAAACGTCTGGTCGTTGTCTACTATGAACACATCGGTGACACTAAAAAAATACTAGTTGACAACTAATGCTTCACTAGTAGCGCACAGATGTTGACTACTGCAGTAATATGTAATTGCTGTCATTGCAAATAAATGCATAACTGACGTGAAGTTCAGTTCACATTTGACCAGCTAACAGTAAACTAAACCGTGAAGCTAAGCGAGCTTTTTAGCCTCTGTGGGTTTTATAGTGACAGACGAAGGTCTCTTATCTTTGAATTGCAGACCTTACATGTTGCTATTGTCTTTTTCATCGAAAATACAATCCTTGAGTAAAAACGTCATCATCTTTGGAGCTTCCTCCGTGATACAGTATTGGCTTAATGAGATAGCCTGACTGCCTCCTTGCATACTGGTGGTTGGGCTACATCCCCATTAATGTCTGTGGTAAAGATTGTGCCACCTGAATGCAGGATTTATAACATATGAGTTAGCAAAATGACTACAGTTGTAAAATTAATGCACACATCATATGTGTGTAGTGGCTATGAATGTGCAATTTAAATTGTGTTTTATTGATTTACAAACAATCATGTTGGCACAATGATCCAACGTCCTTCTAACGTGTTTATCTGCTGGGCCTCTACTTCAAGTCTTGAAACTTCCCGTGAGGATAGATAAAAGCGAAGAAGACCACATTCATATATATATTTACTAACGCAAGTTGCTGATTCACCACCATGTTCCATATTGGCGAACTACCACATTTGATCATCGCAGATTCATGGCACTGACACATCAGCTATTTCGGGTAACACCCCCCCAACCCCCGCCCCCTGCCACAGCAAAACACGCATGTTGTAATTTGAGCGTGTCACTGGAGCTTAATTGTCTGCTTTTTTGCCAGTAAACATAAATCAGTTGTCTGCTTCCTTGAAGCATCTTTTCTTGAATTCATTGAAACAGGCTGTCAGGCCAGATGATAATTAGCCCACTGAAATGCTGGAGTGGGCTGTAATCAACCATGAAAACAAGGCTCTGGAGTGCAACATTAAGTATACAATGGTGTGTTGAGATACTAGTCACCCAATTTAGGAGTTTTTCGGGGTACTCGCCATCACTCAGCTGATGTTTTTGCTTTGACTTGCAAAGCATTGTATGGCGGCTGTAAACTCGCAGTTTGTAAAAATTGCTTTAAAAAAAATCTAACGGTTTATTGACACTCCTAGTTTAAGTTTACTGTCAAACTATACATAAAACAAAGAAAATTACCCATTTGGGTATTTACAAGCACCACATACTTTGCCTCTAAGACCGCGAGGTTAATAATTACACATAACGGAACATGCCATAGATTGGCTAACTAACTAGTATTGGTGTCACAGTCTTATAACTCATTTACAGATATTTTAACACAAATGGTGGAGCAACATGTGCGGACAGATAATACAACAATACTCAAAGGCATATATATTTTTTCCATGACAAAGAACGACAAATAGTTCTGCGATTTAACTGAGGAATTTTGACCGTCTCCTTCATGTATAGCCACGTCTGTATTATACATTCCCATTCATTTCAAGAGGGGATGATATTTCAAGGGCGGCCCGGTGGTCCAGTGGTTAGCGCGTCGACCTCGCAGTGCAGAGGTTGTGGGTTCGATCCTGGCTCCGGCCTCTCTGCGTGGAGCTTGCATGTTCTCCCCGGGCCTGCGTGGGTTTTCTCCGGGTACTCCGGTTTCCTCCCACATTCTGAAAACATGCATGGCAGGCTGATTGAACACTCCAAATTGTCCCTAGGTGTGAGTGTGAGTGCGGATGTTTGTTCGTCTCTGTGTGCCATGCGATTCGCTGGCAACCGGTTCAGGGTGTCACACACCTACTGCCCGAAGACAGCTGGGATAGGCTCCAGCACCCCCCGCGACCCTCGTGAGGATGAAGCGGAAATGGGTAGATGGATGGATGGAAGATATTTCAAGATGCAAGTGCTTCTTAGAGTTATGAGTGCAGCACAAACTATATTCATATCTCAAGGTACCACTGGATCTACTAAATTGTTTTTAGAAACATTCAACATTTGTACTGAGAGTCAGAGAGCTATTCATTTGACTTTCATAGTGTTTGTTAATATGCGGTCATAGTTTTATCATACTGACATATTACATTTTCACAATGCTAAATAAGTTATACTGCGTAAGTGTACTTATAATGCTTCGAATACTTTGTGCTCATGTGACAATATTATAAGATCAAACCGCAATACAAATACATTTCAAATTCTATTTTTAAAAAAAGCACTGATGAAGATGCACCAACATTTAACTTGTTCTTGCAACGCACTAAGTGCGTTGCGCAAACCACCAAATTTCATTCACATCAGTAGTGCAGATATTGAGGAGTCATTCTACTAAAACAAAAAAAACAATCCGGCTCGCTTTTGCACTTAGAGGTAGCGAGCATGAAAAATGGAAAACCCACCACTGTGAAATGCTGAGACGGTCAAAACACAACAAATGATTACATGAGTTATAATTATATAAGTGCTTCTATTTCACGTCAGTGCATTCAAAATGAAATGATAACATCTACACACACAATCAATCGTAACATATTTATAATGAATGGGGCCAACTTGCTTCGTGCTTGTTTTCGTAAGTTCCTATTTCCTGACTGTCTGGCACTTTTCTGAGGTTCGCTAAGTGTTTGCAAGGTCCAAGTAAAACAAAGAGGACTATAGACCACTGCCTCAGCCCACTAGCTGCGCTATCTGCTGATCTCAGCCCAGATCCTGTCCAGACAATACACTGCTTCCCTCTGCTACACCAATCCAAACACTCACTCATTATATGGCGGCTGGGTGCGAAGCTGAGGCATCAAAAACAAAACAAAAAAAAAAGAGAGTGATCAAAATAGAGGTGGAAGTGTTTTCTGTTCCCTGCAAAAATGCATTTTTTTAAACAAATTCCACAAATACATGAGAAAGATTTAAAAGGAAAATAGAGCAAGATGAGCCAGCTTTACATGGAGACTTTTCCGTCTTATTGTGCTTACGACCTTCAAACACCAGACTCAAGGAGTCCGTGGCATTTTAAAAGAAATTTAATTCAAAAATGAATTCAAATTTAAGACTTTGTAAGGCGATCCTGCATATCACATCATGTATTATGTGCAGAGGGCCCGAGGCAAGAGTGACAAAGAAAGTACAGTATTGTGTGAAGTCGGGGTGGGAATCAACAAGCAAAATGATATTATCATGATGTTTTGCAGAGCATGAATATATCAAGATAGAGCGAGTGTGGACTAGAGAGATTTATGTTTTCAAGATGGAAATTCAGTCACTGTTTGGAGTGTGTGTGTCAGCTAATTAAGATGAAACTATGAAGGGTCATTCTAAACTCTGTGGTGTCGACAAAGTCTTATCTAGCTTCAAAAACAATGTCAAAAACCTTTTGAATAGCAGCGCAATATATTCATGGTAACGGAGAAAGTCCCATCTTCTTTTGCAAAACACAGTGCTGCCTTATCTTTTATTTTAAAAAAAAAAATATATATATATATATATATAGCTTTGTGACATAAAGAAAAAAACCCTGATTTTTATTGTCATTTTTATATGGGGGTGGTGTTGTTGGGACCTACGACTGCTGTAATTAAGAAAGAAACTGAGAAAAGTGCAGAACTGCAAATGTTTTTCTTTTTTTTGGGAATGATGGCCTGAATTTTTTGGAATATGTTGAAATTGAAGGTCCCGTGGACGAGTGGTTAGTGCATCGACCTCACTGTGCAGAGCTACCAGGTTCGATTCCAGCTCCGGCCTTCCTGTGTAGAGTTTGCATGTTCTCCCGGTGCCTGCGCGTTTTTTTCCGAGTACTCCAGTTTCCTCCCATATTCCAAAAACATGCATGCCAGGCTGATTGGACACTCTAAATTGTCCCTAGGTGTAAGTGTGAGCGCGGATGGTTGTTCGTCTCTGTGTGCCCTGCGATTGGTTGGCAACCGGTTCAGGGTGTCCCCTGCCTACGGCCCGAAGACAGCTGGGATAGGCTCCAGCACCCCCCGCGACCCTGGCAAGGATAAGCAGATCGGAATTTGGATGTATGGATGGATGAAATTGGAATGATGTGAATCAGATATGTGCAAGAAAATTAATGTAAAAAAGTGGGCAGAAGAATAATAACAAAGAATAGAACGTAACATACTGTATGCCTTAACATTCACGCAATAATGACAAACAACACACGTCATCTTCTTCCACCAGCATCTCTTCAGTCGTAATCTTTCGTTGTCACCTCGCAGACGTCACTCTGCTGACATCGTCATCTTCTCTCCACTGGGCTCGAAGAAAAACAAACTCTCAGAGGGAAGGAGAAGAGCCTCCGGTGTCTGCGGACAAGTTCTCCGCTGATGGCAGCCAGTCGGGGGCAGTGAACTCCGTCCTGCTCTGCCGCTCCCTGATGGAGTCCCAAAAAACATTGAGGTCAAGTCTCAGCTGAGAATCCGAGGTCTGACAAAGCCCAGCTCTGTTTCTTTGATACACACCACTGCGTTCTTTTTTTTTTTTTAAAGCTTTTACAGATGTGAGGGAAAAGTGGGCATGGAGTGGACCAACTTAATTCGCCTTTTAACAACAGCCTGATGGATCTTTTGTCTCTGCTTCCCGTCACTGTGCGGCATGGCTAAGTTGCACAAACAAAACGTTCAGACAGCCAGTCAGTGCCTGGTGGGTATTTCCAAAATGGCTATGGTGCATTTTTTGGATGTGGCGACATCTGAGCCTAATACTTCCTTGTTGTTTCCAAGGGAGGCGGCCAAGCGTCTTATCAGTCCTGATGTTGTCTCTTTGGGTTTCTGTCTTCATGCTTCCACTATGTATAGAAGGGTCAGATAAAGAATTAAATTTATTTTGGCTGGATTTTTTATGAAAAATATTCATCAGATTGCCATGTCTTTGAAATTAACCACTGGAAAAGATGGAAGAATGTGAATTAAGCAGTCCCGAAAAAGGTCAACAATGACTTTGATGATGGGCAGTAAACAAGCATCATAACAAGCTGGGTTTTCTCACTTGTCCACAGGAGGCTTCGATTAAATAGATAAAAAAATAAAAACATTTTGATGACGAATTAAAAAGATAAAGATAGATAAAATCCAAATGAGGTAGCTAGAATATGGACAAGTTAACTGGTGTATTTTTAAAGTCAGTGTAATGGCATCAAAATCATCTCGCGAGCAGCTCTGCCCAGACTTGAGTCATTTCTTATTTTTTTTAGATCGATGCCAAATATATTCGGAACTTTGGATCACTCTGCAGCCTCCACTCACTGGGAAGCAAATCCCAGAATGTGTCTCTTTTATAGGTGAAACTGGATTGTCCAAAAGAAGTCTTGAAAATATGGGAGAATACAGCCCTCCCCGACAGCGCTTCAGTTGGCTGGTCCGTCAGTTTTGACATCTGCGCTCAGAAAAATGGTAACTCAAAATTATTGGGACATTTAAAAACACTGTTTTGGTGTACTGTACCAGTATTTTTTTTTTTTTAATAGAAAATGTCTACTAACAAATCTTTAACCCTTTCATGCTGTCACGGACGTGGCAGTCGAGGATCCCAAAAAACAAGCAGGAGGGAGGAGCAGGGTGAGCTTGACAAAATGTATAAATCAAACACTGAGAAAATCAAATCCAAAACAAGCAAAGTCCTGAAAACAAGAATTCAAAGTAACAACAAAACCCATGGAATAGGCAAAAAAATACGACATGATAAACACAAACTAACAGAAGTAGCAGGAGCAGGAGCAACAGGAACCACAAAAACGACCCGACATCGAGTGGTCGGGCCGGGAGTCCTTTTAACAGAAAACCTACTAATGACATGATGACCAACAAGTGTGCCGATGTAGGAGGAGCCCCGCAGAGCCACCTGTTGGTCCCAAACAAATCAACCGTGACACATGCACCCTGTAATCTGATAACATGATAAACTGTCCACGGTCGTGACCGTTGTGCCTGAAAGGGTTAACATTAATTCGACATCATCCAAGCTGACGGCCTGAGGCGGCGGCTAATAGCACGGAATGTCCTGCATGAGCTTTAAAGTCACATTCAAAGTTATTAGAACACTTACGCAATATGCAATATAATGTTTTGTGTTATGTTATGTTATTTTTTTCAAATTCAAGTCTCAAGTTTTCAGTTAAGGTGGGGGCAAACGGCTTATGATGTCATTGCAAACATAAATACATAAATAAATACATACAGTACATTTTTTAAAAAACTGGCATTTTAACATGGATGTGTAGACTTTTTATATCCAACGTATGTATTTCCGTGTCAGCGTCGCTTTTGTTTCTTTCTGGTTGTCACTAAAAAGAGACACGGAGATGTATTATTTGGGGGCGGGGAGGGTGATCAAGGTGCAATGTGGGACAGAATCATCATATCATAAATTAACGAGAAGGTGAAAAACGCTTCCACCACTGAATTCATGTGGAATGTCTTCAATAGAATTTGCATGAGCCAAAATACACATTTCATACAATGGAGTGATTCATTCTGGGAGGTGACGGATGACCGTCGTTAACTTGGAGTGGACAGACGCAAGGTGTGTGGCTTCAAACAAGCATTATGAAGCGTGGAGACAAACGGCGGTGTCATGTTTGGCAAAGGAGAATTGTGTGATTGTGTTGGACACTTTCCCTGTGTCACATCCTGGCCACTTGAGGACCGACGGGCATCAACAGAAGGATGCTTCTCTGTTAACCCCGACAACACCCTTTCCTCCTCCTCCTCTTCCTCCTGATCGCCGAGTGCCATCAAGTGCAGACTATGCCGACTCCACTTCGGGGGGGAAACGAATGTAGCCGTGTGTCATTCTCTTTATACAATTCCAGAGGAATGAAGTGAGATTACATAACGTGTGGGATGCATTCCCACTCTCATAAAACAAATATTCCAAGAAGACATTGTTCCGAAATGGGTTCCCAAAGTCTGACAAATGTCAAAGGATTACTAGATTGCAAAAGGCGACATATTATATGAAGATTCAAAGCCACGTTTTAAGTGTGAAGTGTGCCTCCCCCGTGAAGCAACAGAAAAAAATCAGGGGAGGCGCAGCTGCTTGAGAGAACAAATGCAAAACTAAAAGGATTTTTCAAGGGCTCGTTTCAAAATACTAAATTTAAAAAGGCCAAGAAAGCAAGGTTTAAAGTAACAAAGAAACGCAGGGAATAAACTCACAACAAAAGGAAACACAACATGACTGATTTACTGTATTGGCCCGAATATAAGACGGCTCTGATTATAAGACGACCCCCTCTTTTTCAAGACTCAAGTTTGAAAAAAGACTTTTTGAACACCAAATTAATTTTTATACAGAAAATAATGACAGTACATCTGAAACAAATTATGATAATATATTTGAGAGAAAAAGCATGTTATTTTGCCTCATTCAAATCTTAATATCTGAAGATTTAAATATGTAAACTGAAGTGCAATCACATTCGTAACTGAATGGCTTCTGGTTTTTGAAATGTAAATTACATCATAACTTCTCCTCAGCTGCCCGTTAACCTGGCCGATCTTTGACCCACTTTTCTCCAGATTGTCGCTACGTTTCTCCATTTTCTGTTTTCTCTTCTATTATTTTCTTCTCTTTTCTTTCTTACCGCTATTTTTTATTTTTCTTCTTCGTGCTACCACTATTTTTATTTTTATTCTTCGTGACAGGGGTTCGCTTTGGCCTGGGGAGTCAAGTTCAGCATTCGCTTCAATGGTATCTGGTGCCATCTAGCGTCGTGAATTGGTATAATGTTTAGACCCCGAATATAAGACGACCCCCACTTTTTCAGTCATATTTCAATGCAAAAAACACCGTCTTATATTCGGGCCAATACGGTATGTTGTTTTTTTGTTTGTTTGTTTGTTTAATTTTTTTGGTGAAGAGAAAAACTTACCTGACTGACAGTTTCGGCTGAAGCAAAAATTAACCATAAGTAGACAAGATGAACGTCATAGCGCTATAACATGACTGCATAGACATTACACATTACGGCAACAATTAGAATGAAACGAACCAGGGAAATAAATACAATGTGAGAACAGGTGAGAACAAAAACATAATAAGCGAGACAAGACATGAAGTAAGGGACATACGGAACGCATGACAAATCATGAAACAAAACTTATTCAAAATCAACAAATCATGCATGACAATCTCTGCATGCTTTTAATATATATATATATATATATATATATATTCAGAGAAGAGTGTGTTTCACTCCGAATGAGAGTGTTGGTCAAAATGCTCTCTGGTATTGAAATGCATATATCTGCTGTGATAAAGAAAAATGTACTCTCTGGCCTTTCGGAATTTGATTTGGTGTTTTTGTCTGCATTGTTTGCACATAGGCACAATAGGCTTCTATGTGTCATGACAGAAAATAATGGGGGTTTTAGTTTTACATTTCTCGGTTGTGCTTTACGGAGTAAAGAAAATCAATAGTCCATGCGGGGTTGTGACACCTCAATATTTCAGAAGATCCTTTCTGAAGTCTTTTCGTGTTCAGATTACACAAGATGAGTTTTAGACGTGTCAACAAAGGAGTCGAACAACAGTAAGCAAAGTTTCCAAATCCTCTTTGCCTTTTTTCTTGAAAATCATTTCTTCTTAGCAGGCATTGCATTCAGTAAATTGGTACCCAAAAGTTGGATATATTATTAATAATATATCCAACTTGGGGGGGTTTGACAAATAACGTGATGAAAGCATCTCCCGTGTTTCTTTCTTTGCACGCCGCTGGCATTGAAGGAAAAACAGGAGTGACAGAACATTTGCGAAAAAAATGCACTTCAGGCTTTGCTGTTAGCAATGAGGGAAATCATCATAAGGTATTGGAGTAAGTCTTATGAGACCCATGCTAATGTAAAAAAGCCTAAAGCGCTGGAGTATCCAATTAGAGAATAAAATACATGAAAGCAAGCATCCATCCATTCTTACCGTCGCTTATCCATTTCTGGGCCATGAGCAGGGGCAGAGCTAAGTGGTGGCCAGGGTGGCCTTGGGCACCCCCCACAACTAGAAGAAGATTTCAATATCTGTGACTTTACAACCATTTTCACTCAGATGCAGTATTCTTAGATCATTTCATACTCTGTCACGATCCATTTTGATTAATTGCACATTTAAAGTAAATATTTTTAATCCATCTGTATGCAAACGAAGTAAGGCTTTGTCTTTAATGAAAAGGCTTTTGATGCTTACAATCAGCATCACTCAAAAGTATGACCAATATGGCAGGCAGACAAGTCATTATTACACCATCCACAGTCATGGTTTCATGAAATAAAATGCACACATATAGCAATTGTGCCCAGTACATTCATAATACCCCAAAGAACAAATTGAAGTAAAGAGCAACATTTCGAATTGTGAAGAATTAAGCTTTGTGTTGTGCTTATTGAGATATAATTTCAATGAACGAGCTATCAAACACAGTAAGCCAAATGGTGTCGGCTATCAGTGATAAATGATCTCAGATTTGCCGTTAGCTAGCAAATCAGTATTTTGAATTAGAAGGAAACTATGAGATACAGCAGCACAACAAAACAAAGTAGATGGCATTAGAACTAAGCTCAGTTGTTGCTTTTAACTGAACATACTTTTTCCTCCTTGTATTTATGAGTTTTGGGCAAGGTTCTGTGTCTTTGGGCTTTTTAAAAATGATTTCATAAAACGCTGACTGTGGATGGTATGATACACAATGACTCTCAGTTTCCGTGTTGCTTGAAAGAATGTGCATGAATGTGTGCGCACGCACATGGGCACCAGTCACTCCGTGAGATGTTGTGTCACTCCAGCCGCCCCACTAAAATCATTGCTGACTATGCCACTGGTGATGAGAAGTTGGAGCGTAATGAACTATGATGTTAAAACAAGCAAACAATCATGAAAAGGCTCGCTTTATCACCGAGTGCACCTAGTTTGTTTCAGCCCGCCAGGTGATCCAGCAAATGTAAAAACAGACTAATCCATCCAGCGCCACACTCCCTAAAGTGTCTGGGAAGTGGCGGGGCACCGAGTAAAGGGTCTTTTGACCTTCTGCATCCCCCTGCCTCTGGAGGACTGCTTAAAGCGCTAAAAACGTCATGTCTGGGGTTTGAGTTTCCTGACCCACTTAAATGTTCTTTGTGGCGTACATGCCCGCAGCAGCTCATCTGGCAGGAGGAGTTGAATTTTGATGTGGGAAGTTGGATCACTAAACTCACGAGTTGAGCAACCTCTTTCCACTCCTCTCTAAATCGAGGAGCCCTAAATGACAAAAAAAGGAAGGAAGAATCTCGGTGAAAGCTATGGAGTACTGTTTGTAGTGCACGGGGTGAAATGCAAAGTTGGAATTCTTTGTTTAGCTTTGCGTGAGGTCGTGTGATGATAAACTTCAGCATGAAAATATTTATGAATTCGGTGAAAGGGGGAGGAAAACAAAGCCCTAATAACACATCACGTTGTTCCTTTTGGCAGCCAAATTCCTCCAAAAGTGTTGAGCAAGCGCGACGCCAGAGACAACGAGTTAGTGCTGTACGAGGCTTCCGCCCACATGTTGACTCCTCATGCGCTGACCTCGATTACAATAAGAACAGAGTGGAACCTCTGAGATACAACACATCTCATTTCAGGATGCTGGTCGACCTCTCATTTGTTTGGCTTTTCAAGTTGCTTTTTCCTCATATAAAATAATGTTTAAAAAAAAAGGGTAAGTGTTAGACGAGGCATAGCACGCAATTTTAAAGTTTTTTTTTTGATTATGCGCCATGGTAGTATGAAGATAAAAAAAACAAAAAACCTGCGCAGAATCAGATCACCTTAAGATTGGAATCAAGGCTCCAAGCGTACTATCTGACTAAGTAAGATAGACATTTACACTGCGAGTGCAGTGTAAATGCAGATTGGCTAAACAAAACAAAACAAAAAAACTTGTAAATTTCAACTCCTGCAAGAGCAAATAAATCTGGTTTTGTAAAGCTTACAGATATAGAGAGCACAAATGATTTTTTTAAAATGGTTCTACCCCTCCTCAGACATTTAAACTTTTTAAAACACAATTTTTAAACTCACAATTTACTGCAAGCACAATATATATAAAAATAAATACTTTCCATATGTTTGTGTCTGTGCATATTACAATGCCATCTAATACATCTTTATGTACATGCATGTGCTTTAAATAGGTGGGACCTGGTGGGATGCATGTGACGCCATTGAATTGGTGTGTGAGATTTTGTGCGTGCTCGTTGTCTTTGTGTTGAACTATTCTACCTCCATTCAATAAAGAGCTGAAAAGTGCATCTGCAACAGGCTCTCGCAAAAAGGACGCAAAGATAAACCCAGACCAAAGAGGTCATAAAACTGAAACTGTATCGGAAAATGATGAATCCAACACCATGAAGGTAACCGCGGGCCACTTTCATCATTAACATAACACTTTGTGTTAGGAATGTGTTCCTCATGCTGCAGGTCAAAAAATGTCAAGTGCTCAGAGGTCAAACTCATTCATTCTTGGAGGAGTGCACTCCAATGACAGCGCCGCTCGCTGCTGTGTGCGCTTCTGTTGCCCGTGCACACGTCGACAGCCTTAGTGTCTAATTGGGCCTGCTGAAAATCATTACATTTGATCCAAACGATTGGTCACAAGGACGGCGAGAAGACATTTGCTTCATGAAGGACTGCTGCTGATTGTCCACCGTTAATAGGGGAGGTGTTCGCAGGTAGCAGGAACAGATGCTTGAGATTGCTTCCAGGCTCAGATATTTCTCCTTTGAAGATGGATGCTTCTCCCCTTTATTTATTTATTTATTTATTTTTTACTCGTCAGCAGGCTGTCCTCCTTCCAACTGCACTGTTAATGGGCAATCAGATGATGTAGTTTCGTCATCAAATGGTTAATTTAGTGGTTTCTGTGGTGGAAATTGGGTCATGCTATTTACTACGGTCATTATTCCATTCTTTGGGTTGACTGTTTTCCCACTAGTCGTATTATAGTTAATGAAAACTAATGTAAATGTAAAGAAAGAAAACTAACTCAAACTGTATCTTACACTTATGAAACTAACTATGATTATAGCAAAACTTTCCTTCGTTTTCATTTGAGTGATTTAATATCATACATGAGCTTTAGGGGTTCATTTTAAAGGTATTCATTGTGATATCGTGGCACGGTTGTACAGATGAAGGAAGGTCAAAAATTCATTTGAGGATTGTAGTTTAGTTTATTAAACAATACTTAGTGACTTTGTTTTTCATCTTTTAGTCAACAAATACTCCATATATTCAAAAAAACAAAAACTAATATTCGAACTAATAAAAACTCAATTAAAACAAAGCATTTTTGAAATCTGAAAAATAAAAAGTAACAAACCTGTTCTCAAAACAAATTAATACTAAGTGAATATCAAAATAAAATGAAAAAAAACTAACTAACTAGAAAAACCCAGAACTATTATAACCCTGGCTCCCACCCGTGTGCTTCCGCCATTTTGAGACTAGTGCAGCGCGATGAACACACCGCATTTAAAGGGATGAAGGGTGTTGCTTTGATTGGCTATGATTGTAGTTGGCTGTGCCCTCCCTCACAGCAGCGCAGCCCTCGCCCTGGCAGAACCTGTGCTTCCAAATTACCCGCCTGCGTGCAGAGATATTCCATGCACTGCACGGGCTTTATGCCAGTCACAAAAATAGTCCTTGGTGCTTCCAGTGTTGATTACATTATGTAAAACATTTTATTTTATTTTATGAAAAATTGATTGCACATTTCTCTCATTAACGCCCCCATTCTCTCACCTACTTCAAAACCTGAAATAAAAACAACATGCGTTTACCAAGACTCTGAATGCAAAACCCCAACGGCATAGCTGTTGGGGGGAAATTCTCACTCAGTGGATTGGCACCAAGATTATCTTTCCAACATAAGCAGGAAACCAAATCTATGAGCCACATCAACAGGAAATTAAAAGGAACATCAGTGTATACAAACTCTGAGGAAACTGCAGCCAATCTAAAGTCCTTTGGGCAGCAAACATCAACAGTGACATAACTTGTGTGATATTTGAGGACATCCTGACAGCCAAACATACTCACAGCATGTCCAGCGTGTGGATAAACAAGCTCTCCAACAACAGCGGCAGTCTCTCAGCAAATAAGAGCTTTTGGGATATTTCAAAGGGGAAAGATGATTTGAGAGACAGAGGAAAGCTATTTCATACAATTCTTGTGTCATCTGCGTATGTCGTTGAATTGTTCGGGCGTTCCTCCAAGAGTTGCCTTCTAGTCATCGTTATGACACCGATGTCGTAGTCTCTTTTTCTTACATTCCTTGAAGGTGACTGAATTTTGAAACGCACGTCAGCACCAATTCCCACCGGAATCTTCTATTTAAGCGAGGGAGCTACAACACACTTTTACACACGATGTGCTCATAAATTCCGCCGCTACATTTTTCAATCATTGCATCACTACATCTGCGGCTGCTGCGGGTGCAAGATGAATCACAGTGCAGATGAGACGGGCGACGCATATCGAATCTCTTCGTCTGGCTGACACGTGATGAAAATCAATGTCGTGCAATATGAACAAATATGGCGAGAAGAATTGAACGTATGGGACACAAAAGGATGACATAAGATGACCATTTCTGACTCTGGGGTGAGGTCAACTGCTTGAAATGGCAAAAGTCCAAAGAAAATTGTGCTAGCATGCTGTGCTCTGCTTCATGGACGATGGCGAAAACCTTGAAAGTGAAAGAAGTTCAAAGTGTTCTTTGTAATAGTGTGTTCCTCCTATCGTCTCACATACTGATTAATATTGCATTGGTGAAATAAGAATTGATGAGATGAATTACCACACTTTGAACGTTCAAAGGGCGCAGCCATTTTGGCATTATACTGCCCTCTGCTGTCAACTGAAATTGACGTCCAAGTGCTCGCCATTCGCATTGCAAATATCACAACTCACCCGTTTCCAGGTTTGGTCACGTGACAATCGCAATGCGGGCCCGAGGGCACTCAGACAACAGTAGAGGGCAGTAGATTGGCTACCCCCGTACTGAAAAGCAAATTTTAAACTTGACTTCCAGACATTTAAAAGAAGAAGGAAAAAAGGAAACCGCATTCTTTACTGCAACAAATAGAAAACAAATTTTGCCAAAACAGTGCTGCTCTGATTGCAGCAAATCTTGTTATTGTGTCTCCAGTGCAACGTTCCATATTGTTGTGTTGCATGCAAATGATCGTCGATGTATTTATCTATAGTTTTGCTCTTTTGGGTGAGCGCACGTGGCTGCTGGGTGATGGGACCAGGAGGACTCACCACATTTTTTCCGGGGTTTGGTGGGTCACGTGGGGCCTCTCCACTGTTGGTTTGGCTTTTCGCCCTTGCTTGGCTCGCTCCTGTCTCTTCACTTTCAGAGGGAGCAGCACACAGCACCCAGCGGTGCTTCGCCGGCCAGGAAGCTCCCAGCTCCACCACCTCCAAGGAAACATTTGGATCGAGAGCAATTTAAGCCCTAATTGAAATCCTCTTTTATGGAACTTGCTTTATTGCTGGCTTGTGGCAGAATGCTGTGTGCAGCGTGTATTTCACTTTCCTTAATCACACAGGACTGTCCTTTGTTTGGAGCGGATGAATTAACCTCTTGCTGTGCTAGCTGCATATTTGCGTGACTCTTTTCTATAAATGTCAAGGCAACTCGAGTTTCACTCTGCATGCTGATACAAATAAATACGTGTCATTTGTGTTCCAGCGCCAAATGCCTTCCGACTCAAATTATATGTCAGCGCGCAGACCGCCAAAGCCTTCTCGGAAGTTCAAACTGGGGTGTGAGTGACTCAATTCATGCAACACATAGTGAAAATGACCTGTAATTACACAGGGCAAAATCGATGACAGAGCATCAACAAAACCTTCATTTAGCACTAATATATTGTTTTTTTGGGGGGCGGGGGAGGAAAACCATACATAATAAACAAATCAACAACTCATCCTATAGTGCAAAGTACATAATACGGTTTCACTCAGAAGTAGCAGAAAGTACACACAATAATAAGACAACAATAAATGTTTATATATATATATATATATATATATATATATATATATATGTGTGTGTGTGTGTGTGTGTCATGTTCTCCTCGGGCCTGCGTGGGTTTTCTCCGGGGGCTCCGGTTTCCTCCCACATCCCACATGCATGGCAGGCTGATTGACCACTCAAAATTGTCCCTAGGTATGAGTGTGAGCGTGGATGGTTGTTCGTCTATGTGTGCCTTGCGTTTGGCTGGCAACCAGTTCATGGTGTCCCCCGTCTCCTGCCCAAATACGGCTGGGATAGCTCTCCAGCATGCCCCGCGACCCTTGCGAAGATAAGCGGATCAGATGGGTGCAACTCTGCACCAGAGGATGGTTCGACCAATGTATTTTCGTGGAGGAGCGCAGTCTGGCGGATGTTCAGGTGGGTGGCCTGCGCCACTATCGGAGTGTTTTTCAGCCGACTCAACTGTAAGTCGCCACCAATCAAGGCGACTAATCTTTCCCTTTAATGTAGCGACTGAGAGTCTTGAGCGAGACATCTCTGTGTAGAAGAGGATAATGTGTAATCGCAGTTGAGGTTTGGGGGGCAGGCGCCGTGTCTCCAGACAAAATATTTGTAAGTCTATTCAATACAGGCGGGTGTCATATCATTTGAATGTTTTTCTTTTTCCTATTTGTAATTTGGTCTACTTTGGTAATTCTTCTTCATCTACATCTTCAACAAAGATTACACAAAGATTTCAAAATAATAAAGTTTAAAAGGTCACACAGCAGAAAGCGCACAGTCACTTTTCTGGGGGATAATGAACGCAAATGCCCCCCCCCACCCTCCATGACACTGCAAACCCCGCTGAAGACAACCTATGTGGAAAAAGGATGGATCTACATTTATTTATCTCTCTGCCGCACTTTGAATAGGGCTGAATTGGACAGCTTCCGATCCAAAGCATCCCACATCTTGTGTCAAATATGATGTTGGCAGTTGCTACATGGCATGGGTGTGTAAGACTAAGCTCTTTTTTTTTTTTTTTTTTTTTTACATACTTGGCTGCAGTGTCTGTATAAGCACTTCTTTGGAGTGCCCTCAAATTTTTACGAAGCTGCAAGACAAAAATGGGAGAAAATGTGATTTAGATTCACCAAAGACTCAAGTAACCACTGTAGTAATGAATCCGAAATTGTGCAATTCTAAATTTGCCTCACACCCAAACCAGTGATTTCATTTCTACTTTGCATTTCTTGACAAAGGAGAGATGATTGCAGCCAGGCAGAATTTCCTCCCTCTGGTGACACCAGTGAAGCCCCAAATCAAGACAGTGACCTCGTCTCGTGGGCGCCGACACGTATAATTCGCTTGGTAATCAGTTGAGCAAATAACAAATGAAAGCCCAGAGCGAGTGTTCAGTCAGTGTCTTGTCGTTGTGGAGGCTGGCCAGCAATCGCCGGGGTTGTGATCTTTTTACCACTGGGAGTCCAAAGTCAACATTCCAAACAACCCCCAGCTTGGGGAATGCTTTGCTCGGGTGAAAGTGAGAGGAAACGGAGAGAATGCGCACATGAGAGTCGAGCTCTGAAGGCCTTGCCCACATGCAGAGTCGTTCCACTAGGTGGGTATCGTCCTTCAAAATGAACTCTAATGAAGCAAATGATGGTCTGCTGAGTAGAAGTGGAGGTGGTGATTAATCAGAGCTCTTGCTTATTTCCTCTTTCTGCTCCTTGTGTGGAAAATGTCACGAACAATGTGGTGAGTGCACTTTTGCGATCCACCTGACCCGTTCGCTGGCGTCACACCTTCATCCAAATGTATGTTGATTGAAAAAAAAGAAGGAAGGGGAATGAAATGGAGGCTTAAAGATCCAATCTTTTAATTAGATGGAGAGAATTTAAAGGCCTCTCTTGGGCTGTGGATTTTTTTTTCCCCTCCCTTCTTTTTCCAACCGGTGTCACTCTTCTCCTGTGGTTGACTTCCTGGCAGTGTGGACCATGATGTAATTGTGGAAAGGTTCCACTTGTGATTCAGTGAGGAATTTTACATCTGGCCGAGGTTGGCTCGTTCCCGATCCCAAAATAAAGCTTCAGGAGTACAGAGGGAGAATGAGAAGGCAAATGAAATAAATGTATTCCCGAGTGATATCGCAGCTGTGATAGTCATTGCTAATCCCTGTCAAATGTACGCAGACCATTTTACAGTGTTGTTTACAGCAAGCGCCAACATGAAGAAAACAGGTTGAGTGTGAAGTACATCCTGCATTAATGCGGGTGAGTATTATGTAGATTTGATTTGAGGATTATGAAATTATTCTTTCCCGTTTGATTTTTAGAGATAGGCAGCACTTTTCAAAGTGTGCCAGAGAGAGATAAAAAGAGCAATCCCTTTATTTTCGATAGCACAAGTCCTCATTAAGGTCAGCCGAGCCCATCTGACTTTGGAATGGACTAAATGGCCAACCGAATGCAGGGGCACATTTAAACACACAATGAGCAACTTAAAGTCTTAAATGCTTAATTTTGAAATGAGCAGTTTACACAGTCTATCCATTCATCCAGCCTGCCATTATCTGAACCACTTCCTCCTCATGAGGGTCGTGGGCCTGCTGGAACGTAACCCAGCAGTTTTTAGGCAGGAGGCGGGGTACAACTGAACTGGTTGCCAGGCAATCGCAGGGCACACAGAGACAAACTACCATTCACACTCACAATCACACCTCGGGACAATTTGGAGTGTTCAATGAGTCTGCCACACATGTTTATGGAATGTGGTAGGAAACCAGAGTACTCAGAGAAAACCCAGGCAGGCACTAGAAAAACATGCAAACTCCACACACATGAAGTCCAGAGAATCAAACCCCATACTTCTGCACTGTGAGATGGGCATTCTATAGCCGATCACCATGCCGCTCTATCTATCTATCTATCTATCTATCTATCGAGAGAGAGAGAGAGAGAGAGAGAGACAGAGACAGAGACAGAGACAGAGACAGAGAGCGAGAGGGAGATCACCTCAGCACAGAATTTTGCAGTATGCACAGTATGTAGTGATGTATTTATTATTTTGGTGTCAAAACCAACTGTGATATGATCAGTAAGTCTCTGACTTGAATTTCCCCATGGGCCTCACAAGGAGTTTTTTGCATTTGGGGTTATCTGAGGCTATATATATTTTAGTAAGGCTATACAGTAAATGTGAAATAGCTGTAAGACCATTTAAGTGTGAATATTGGAAATGTTTGGTGAACTCTGACCATCACAAAAAGTAAAATCTGCAATACATAAATATGCTATTTAAATTTAAAATATTCTTTAGGCATGGTTTTACAGCTTTTATGGCACTTTTTTTCAAGGGTCTTTAGACACACAAGTATTATAAACACATACAGTAATACTCTTTTGAAAGCAAGAGATGGATAACATAAATATTGTACAATGTAACATCTACCAAATTCTCTATGTGTTTACAGTAAACAGTTTTTGTTTCCAAACTAACAAACTTATCATCTCACAATATACATCAATATTCAGGCCCAAAGATGTACCGCCCCCTCCCAAACTAACAAATTTATCACAATTTAACCCAAATATCATCAAGTCAATTCAAGTCCAACTTTATTGTCAAATGTGCAACATACAACACAGATGAAATTTCTTCCCTCTCAAACAGACAACAAGACAACAAGAGGAGCCGCTGCGGGTGCCCGCGCCGCCAGCAAAAGAACAGTTAACATAAACTGACAAAAAAATACAACACAACACATAAGACACAGAGACAGTCGTGCAATCTTAACCACTTTTCCTGCAAGCACTTTGTTGTTTGAAGCAGTTATAGATGAAAGAGGAGCAAATCAAAGTGTCCTTTAAACCAGTGGATCAAAGACGTCATGCTCAAAATGTGCACACGTCTGCTACAAGCGAAGTTTGAAAGCAAAATGAAGCTGTAGCGTCCATTAACGAAAAGAGATTGGCTCTCATCTCCTGTCCCATGTAAATCCGCTTCAATTCCAAACCGTGTGCAAATATGTACATTAATGAATTAACCTCCAGCCGTTGCATTCTTTAGTTTTAAAAAGCAGGATTACAGAGGATTTTCAGCAAAAACTTGGCTGTGACGATAACTTCCTGCTATCCTTTCAAATTCACACCATCTCAAAGCAAATTGTGTGCTGTTATCCATTGGTCATGAGTAGGATTAGACCCCCGAATAGGCGAGCGTCAGACCAAAAAAATCGAATTATCTGTTTTCGCAGCTCATCAGTGTCACCGCACCATCTCCAACATGAATAACTATCATACAACACTGAAGTGTGTGCTGTGGAGCTATAATGGGGCTTCACTCTCCCACTCTTTGGAAAGCTTAATTAATTTACAGTCTGTTCGATGATCTTCTGACTATGGAGTGACTCATTTCCAATAAATGTTTATCTCAAGTGAATTATGGCCATGGCTATGTATATTTTAGCATAGTTGAGGGTGTCCATCTGTGCTCAATATTATATGGCATCCCACTCACGAGGAAACAACCAGTGCAGGTTTAGGAGAGCACTAGAATTCAGTTAGTGACTTTTAATGTGCTCCCGGGCCATTTCTGTGGCACGAATTCACTCTGTGACGATTTTATTACCTCATTTTCAGGGGCGCTGTATAGCCTCGCTTCTAAGCTGTTTATGTCTACTGAAGATAAAAGAAAATCATTGCTTTATTACACAGATGGAGAGGGTCTGTTTACAGAGCAGACCCGCATCGAATAACTGAACTGCCTTATTGCCTATAAGCTGTCCCATGTGTAAAATAGCATTTTCCATCTAACCCCGGTGTTGGCGACGGTATTTCATTTCCAGATAACGTTGCGTCTTGCTTGGCTTCTTGTTAACATTGCAGCGCAGATGTGTGGTGTTCTCTAACTGCATTGGAGGAACATCATGAGCGCCATTCAAGCAGATCTGCTGAAGCACAGTGGATGATGAGGAAAATGCCCTCTCATGACTGCCGAACCATCTCGCCTTGAAACAAGGTGTAAAAGACGGCCTGCAGCGACACCTGGTGGTAAACTAACGGATTAACACATTGACATCCACAAGAATCGGATACATCCATCCATCATCCGAAACGTTTACTGTATTCCTTGAGCTGGAGCTCAGGTTCTTATCAGAACCAAGAGATCATAACATATAGCTCTAAAGACTACACTGGCTCTTACACTGTTTAAAAAAAAATTTAAAAAGTTGAGTGACCCCAAAGCCATAAGATAATAACAATTTTAAATTGTGCAACGACACGAAACTTTTTAATTAGAATATTGTTGCCATAAGTGTCAAATTGTCAAAAGTTTATTTTTCTCAATTTTTTTCTTTTGTTCCAACTTAAGTTACTATAATTTGGTTTTGTTTTTGTTTTTTTACAGTCAACTCAACTGTATTTTTAGAGCACTTTAAAACAACAGTGCATGCAGTCAGCTGTACAACACATTTTAAAATGATGACACTGGTCTATAAATCAGTGAATGGAGAAGGTCCTGAATGCATTACAGAAAGGCTCATGAAATATAAACACACAGGGATACTTAAGTCAGGTCTCAGGTCAATTAGTGGAGCCCAGTATTCAAAGCAAACATTATGCATCCACATTTAGCTATTTTGCTGGATGCAAATGTAATAAACTGTCAACACAAATGAAGTTAGCCCAAAGTGTGAATAATTTTAAATCCAGGTTAAAAAAGGTGCTCCCCCCACCCTCCTCCTATACCCATGATTAAGATCTTTTGTAGCATTTGTTAGTAATTTTAACAAACTACATTTGTTTTCTTTTAAATGTCTTTTCTTTAATTATTTCCGTTTTTAAATGTTTAAAATTATTTTACCTTTAAATGTTTGGCTACTGCCCGAAGTCAGCTGGGATAGGCTCCAGCACGCCCGAGACCCTCGTGATGAGCAGATGTTGTTTGGTCACAATGTGAAGCACATTATTGAGTTACCTTGTGTAGGAAATGTGAACGTGAAACTCATTCATTTCCAAAGACGACTGGAGATATCCATTATAACAGGGAGGGGTGATACTTTAAGAATTTTCCTCTGCTCCAAAGCCATCAAAAAACAGATTATGAGATGTTTCTTAAAGATTACTCTGAGCAATCATCTGGTGGCCCGGGGTGTGTAAAGAGGATTTTTTTATTCTCACTGATGTGCTCAGAAAACAGTCAAGGCAGACAATAGTAAATGTTTTATTTAACCTGTTCAATAGCAAATCTTCATGGATGCAATCAACGCGGACTTCGACCGAGCCACGGGCTTTGTGCTGGTGACGTGAACGGAACGACAACTAATTAGGAAGAGACCCGAAGCTTGTGTTGTTGACCAACACAAACAGAGGAGTATTGTGTCTTTGCATCAGGTGATAAAGAGTCACTCACCACAATTAAAATGATAAGGAGCAAGAAATTTGAAACTACCCTCAGGAGTTACCAGACAAGGTCACAGCCTCGTCCCCATTTTTTCCCTTCTTTGTATTTTCCTGCAGTCTGGATGCCCTGTGGCACCATGCTGCCTCTCACGGGTCAATTTTGGTACAATGACAGATATTTTGCTTGGAGCAGATTTTTGTGGTCATCACGACACACTGTGAGACACGAACTTATATGATTTTTTTTATATATATATATATATATATATATGTTAAGACCCGAAAGCTCCTAACCATGCATGGAGGGTTCCATCCCAAATCCAGCACCCTGA
>NW_017805275.1:3215370-3317033 GCF_001891065.2 Hippocampus comes
TATATATATATATACATACATCCATACGCGCGCACGCACACGCGCGCGTGCACACACACACACATACATATATATGTGTGCAAGCTTAGTAGAAGCCAATTCACAGAATACTCAATACACCCAAACCGTTTCTTGCAGGATGTTATTTTATTAGGCAATACAGAAGAACTCGTTTATTTTTACTCTTCATTTTACCAAGGGTACAGATGGAACCGAAAGTGACAGCAGCTTACAACACTAAGACAAATCAAAAAGCATAGCTCCAAAAGACAAGTCGTACTGTCAAGTACAGAGCTTTTCGTAGTTTCAACAGTTAGCTCTCTATTTGCCAAAGAACAAAGCAGAGTACAGCAGTATGTGTGCAATGACAGTTGTAATATTTATTCTAGATGATCCATGCGGGTTAGTGCAACGCAACTGTCTGAGGAAGCTACAGGCACGCGCATGTGTGTGTTTGTGTAAGAGAGAGCAGTGTTATGGATTGTTCTGATTCAATCTCTTCTTCTGCTCATCTTTTCTGCGGCCAAGTTTCAAGTAAATTCGTGCTGCTGCTGTTTTATGCATTTCATCATACTGCAAACACCTTCAGGACAAACGGTTGCTTTTAACTTGATACAAAATAGATACTCAAAAGGGGAAAGGAGGTGGGAAAAATAATGCAGCAGCGAAGAGGGCACAATCAACTACGAGTCTTCAATTATATTGACATTTTATAGTCCAGGACTAGTTGTGAAGTCAAGCTGGACATGATGCTTTATTTGTACTTATCTCGTAATGTAAGATTAACTGCAGCTGATAATGCAACAAAGGCCAAAACTGCAAAATAAACCAAAACTGAGTCAACGGTGGGTTTACAAATGTGAATTTTCAAAGTTGGAGACTTTCTGTGGGAATTTATAGGAATAAATGGGAATTCAGCAAGTTGTAGGTTGATTCTTTGCAGGGAATTTAAATGTAGTTGGGAAAATATACATTATTTTACCATAATCCAAATATAACACCATACAAGACCAAATTTAGTATAAATTGTGGGCTGTCGCTTGGTAGGATTTTTATTTTATTTATTTTTCGGGGGGGGGGGGGGGTTGTTTTTTTGCCTTGTTGTGACCAAAAATTTTAATAACACACAAGCTTCAGATAGGCGGCCGCTCAACTGAAGTGGAAAGTCAATTCTCATTCATTCTTTGCAAACTTTATTCCACAATTCCACATCGACCGATGGAAACTGACCAGAAATTTATTTGGCGCCAATTTGCAACCCTCATTAAGCGCAATAAGAAATAGTTTGAAATATTAGTTTTGGAAGGCAACCCTGTTTGTGGGCATTCAGGGGACAAGTGGCCCCAGCCTCAGCTCGACGTGGTGCGTCAACCAAATTGTCTTGGCGGTGTCGTCGGCACCCTCCTCGCTCGGCCTGACGGGAGCGGCGAGGTCCCGGAAGTCGTGTCGGATCTTAAATGAAGCAGTGACATCAGCGTCGTCCTCTTTGCGGGGGATCACTTTGATGAAGAAACCAATCTTGTTGGATTTCCTGAAGGCAACAACACTGGGGAAGAGACCAGAAGAGGGGTAAAGCTGAGTCGCAGTTGGAATTCTCTGGAAATGCACGAGTGAGACACTTACTCCGGGTCATCCTGGAAGTCTTGAGGTTCGGCCAATTCATCATACTCAGCGGCAGCATCCTTTCCTGCCAACACCAGCTCCTTGCGCGGCACGATGACCTTCAAAACAAACGTCAGCCAAATGCTCAATCCTCACCTCTTGCATGAGGTCACCCGGGAGCCTCATCTTTAAATTATTAATTATGATATTGACTCAACTGACTCACAAATGTAACTGAAGTCTAGACCATTTTTAGTTAAATGCAAATCTATTATTCTGTTGCAAGAATAGCAACTCAGGTTAATTGCACCGTCGAGCGTGTTTGAGCCAAGGCACCCATTTTACAAAAGAAAAAACCTCATAGCACTCATACCCCCCTGCCCAAAAAAAATAAAGACCTAATGACAATCTTCTTTCAATTTATTTTGTTGGGAAACCTGGGCTTGTTTAATTGAGCACCGAGGAGGAAAATCTGACTTATTCTAGAGGCCACCATGCCACGGCGACCTGATTTAATCACCTTTTGTTACAGTCACAGTGTGAAGAAGAAACGCACTTCCCTTTTTCAAACCGGCGCACTTCACCTTCTTGGTTTAATTACCCCCCGACTGAGATAGATTTCAACAGAAAGCAAGACTCTCATCTTTCCTTCCAATTTCCCTTCGCCCCAACCAACAGAGACTGTGCGGTGGTCTGTATTTTCACTTCCTGCCTCCTGTTCCTGTATAGAAAATAAATTATCTCCCCCAAAGTTGGAACCGTTTTTGATGTTCTCACCGTGATCATATGTGACGTCAGCATATTAGGCAAGCGCTCAGTCTACATCAGCAGACGTGGGCTGTGTGTGTATTCAACTCATGTTTGCCGCACCATTTGTTGTCTTCAAACAAGGAGCGAAAAGCACCTCCATCGAGCTATTTTCAGCCGACACCACATGACTAATTCTGTCTTGCTTTTTCCTTTGACTTTTTGCTCCGCTTAGTTTGAAACGAGACGACGGAGGGAAGGGAAACGAGAAGAAAAAAATGTTTGAGAAGTTACTGCGAGGCAAAGTGAAGTTGACGCACTTTCAGTGTCCAAGCACTTTTGGCCAGCATTTGTCAGTATTTTGCTCTGTACTGTACTGTATATTGAACGGCCATTATGTGAAGAAAGGACATTGACGCTGTCCATTTGATTTGAATTCAACTCTTCCTCCTTATACTTGTGTGACAGTTAATATTAAAGAATGCGAGGCATGTGGTCCTTCAGTTTTACCTCTCCTCCGTCACCATCGAGAGTTCGGTTGTTTATAATCATGTGTGAATCATTAAAGCTTACTGATAGTTGTTTGACAATTATTTCCCTTTTGAGGTGTATGATCCCACAATGAATTCATAATAATTGTCAAAAAAAATCACATCCCAACCTGGACCCTGACCGGGGTCTGCAAGTTCATGACATGACTGATGTTGCCGTGTCGCCTCCCGGCATAGAATGTGCAAAATGAACATTTGACTCATTGAGTCATGAGCAAATTAGTAGACTGCACGGGTCAGCGAAATCATGTCACACCTAGAGGTGAGCCAAGCCACCCCCCGCCCCCTTACCCTTTATTTTCGGAAGAGCTGGTCAATGTAAGCAGTCGAGCACAAGGCCCTCCAGGTGTTTGAATATCAAATGAAGCAGAAAGACAACTGCACACTCACTTTAGCCGCAATGCGTCTCGAAATGGGTCAAGCTTTTGGTTTGGCCAGGAGCTCTGACTAATCTAGTCACAGCCTGTGACTTCATCATTAAAAGGGGCCAAGACAAACAGGCTGTCGCAGTGGGCTGGGCCGGGCCAAGCTTTGGAGCGGCCGCCGGCAACATGTGGGGCTCAGCCGACTGTAGTCGAATGGAATCGCATCGCTGATCAAATGGTCCTATGACGGCTGACAAATGGAACTCAAACTGGATCTGACTCCCCTATGAGAGAAACACTGCCAGGTCCAGATGGCCAAGAAAAAGATGGCAGCACTTGCTGCAATTCAAAGCACTTTTCAAAGCTACAAATGTGTTTTTTCTTTTAAACATACCGTCGAAACCCAATTCCAATCAAAATGGGACACTGGAAAATGTAACTGAAAACAGAATACATTGATTGACGAAATCTTATGCTATTTTCCTCGCTTCCACTAGCATCCACCGCTATTATAGGAAGGTAAGTGTATATTTGTTACATCAATGCCAGAGGGACTTGGAACTTCGGATACACCTAATTTCAATGGCACCCCTGGTCTGTTAGTCGAAGAAAACACATGCATTACAAACAAAGCACAGAGGTGAGATCGGAAATCCCTAAATTTCCAAGACATATGAATGTTTGGATTAGCCGAGCAAATACAATCCCAAAACGTCCATGAAAGCCAAAGAAGTATTTTTCCGTTCCACAGTTGCTCACTTGGCCAGGTAGTCTTCCCCTGCGGCATTTTCCAAAAGTGCTGCTGACTGCTGATGTCGGTGTGAGTACAGTAATTCACTTCAGCCGCTGGATGAATAAGGCAAATTAACACATGCCCGCAAAAACATGTCAGTTAATCACTGTTGATTGTTGTATTTCGATGTGTTTCCCTGGTCTTAATTAAGATTGGACCCTTAATCATGTATCTTTAACAAGCGCTTCAAAAACAAACGGGAGGCCATTTTGCATTTTTGCAGGAACTCATGATATTCAAATAAACAGTCACTATTTAAATGTGTGACAAAGAGGATTTGAGGGCAGGGACGGCTGTACTACCTCCGCAGTGCTGTTGTCATCAGGATCTTCCTCATCACAAGAAACCAGCGTGACGTGGGTGACGTTCTCCACTGGGTTGGTCAAAGTCAGCAGCACTTGGCTCTCCTACAGTGATAAGAGAGCAAAGCGTTCAGCTGACATCGCTGCTACTCCATGGAACCAGCCACGGTTTCCCTGGCGATTTCATGAACATTTGTGTTGGAGGCATTTTGTAAACATTAGAATAAGATGGTTTGTTGCATTACAACATGTAGAAATGTACACATCCATCCATTTTCTCAACCACTTGACCTGATTAAGATTGCTGGTGCACTGGCGCGTATCCCAGTGCCCTTTCGGAGGGAGGCGGGGTACACCAATTGATCACAGGGCACATGTAAACAAACATCCTTTCTTACAGCCACACTATGTGACCCATGCATGCGAGGCATACGGGCTAGCCACTTGGCAGCTGCCACCCATCAAAGTATGGACAGAAAGAATAAATGAGTACAGCACATTAAATGTTGATACCTTTTCCAACATCTAATTAGACAGGCTCACCTTCATGTAGCGCAGATTGGGAATGGACATAATTCGAACTTCGGGGATGTAACTCCTACAGAAGGTAGAATTAGATGTATAGTTCATTATAAAAACAATTGCCAAAATCACAAAAAGACTTTTCATTTCATGTGCAAAATGGAAAACTACAAACGCTACAAACAGTAGTAGAAAGCAATATAAAATAAACAGCCCTGGGGAAAACTGCAAATAAGAGCATTTCTCAAGGACATTAAATCACCATAGCCAAAGAAGCAACAAAGAAAAGCACTGGTAATTTCTGATTACATACTAAAAATCGATAACTTGAATTTATATTCTTAATGTTTGCCCAAATCGTTGCAGTAGAGCATGCTGCAATGACACTGAAAGATCTTCACTGCTGCACACAAACAAGTATAAATAGGACAACTTGTTCACTGAATCTCAGAAGTTGGGGCAGGTGTACCTAAACGGTGCGACCGACTACTGAATGCATGTTCAATGTGTATGTGCGATGCTCGCCACTCACACAGCCACCAGTTGAATTTTAAACTTGATTGAAGTTGGATTGAATTCCGGCTTGCTCAGATTGTGCTCGCATTTCTGAGGGGAAGAAAAACGAACAAGAACATCCGCATGAAATTCAAATCTATCAAAACATGTCATCTATATTATTGAATCGGCGTGTCGCTGACAGACCCTGCAGCGCAGCGAGCGCTTCATTAGGAGGTGTTTGTGCCGCGGGTGCAGCTGCGAGGCTCCTGCGGGCTGGAAGTCCGGCTGCAGGAGGCGCTGGCGCAGCCGGGTCACTACAAAGAGAAAAAAACCTTCAAATTATGAAATATGAATCAACCTATTAGGTGTGTGTGTGTGTGTGTGTGTGTGTGTGTATACACAGTTCTGGCCACCATTATTTGTACTTTTTTTTTTTTCCGGGGGGGAGGGTTGGGTATTATACTCGGGACAGGCGAGTATTGATACCAGCATCGGTCTTCCTGATACCGGTCTTATTTCAAGGTATTGTTTACTCATGAAGGACACCGATACCAGCCATCAATACTTCAGGCAAAAAATAAATCTGACATGGAGTAAGTCCTCCCTGGCAGTAGCGAGTGCTACAATGCAGCCGTTTGACACATTGGCGAATAATCATGCGCGTCAGAAAGAAAGACTTAATTTGTTAATTTGAAATGTTATGTATCGAAAGTACTCATGGTATCAGTACTTGGTATGGATATCGGTCTGAAACAAAGTTGTATGATCATCCCTATATAGTACAGTGACCCCCTACGAGGATGCGGTGGCAACCTATTGGATTCAATCTGTTGGAAATGTATTTATTAATGATAAACACTCACTACGCCAGTGACCTATAGTGAACAATGCAGAACAATTTAATGCTGCTCCATTAGACGGCAGAAGGTACAATAAACCTGTGTATCCATCTGCTGCCCTTAATACAACAAACGAAGCCTCATGACATCTCATGACTTCCTATGAATACATCAGATTTGTGTTCAATTAAAAAAGCCCAGATTTCCCACTGAGTGAGTAAGTTTGCGAGTAAATGGAGACAAAATCATTATTTGAGTATTTATACTTTTGGTGACACCTTTGTTGAGTGGTGTGCCAGCAGGTTTTTCTCATGTAAGATGGGTGCCTTGCCTTCGGTTTGGGAAACATATCATCACCGTATTATGAATCTGAGTTGTGCACAACCGTAATTGATAAAACTAATTAACTGATTGTATGTATTCAGATCCTTGGACAGGAATATAGGTGACCTTCTTTAATAATAATAATACATGTTAATATTTTGCAGCTAACCATTTAATAAGGACGACTGCCAGCAAACTTTCTTGAAAGCACATCTTAAGCTTCTTGCACCTGTCAAACGATATTTTATCCCTAACCTTTACTTGCAGTGAAGCACTTGAACGCTTGCCTGATTTCTTACACACATGGCAGATATTCGCTTTGTCCAGGGGTTTTCTATGGGATAGAGATCAGGACTCTGCTGATTCATTGAAACATGAAACCTTTTTTCCTTCTCAACCACGTTCGTGTGCTTTGGAAGCGTGCTTACAGGCTCTGATTGCGGTCTTCATTGATCTGAAAAATCCCCAATCTTCCACTCAAACCCAGATGACTTGCAGCGTGTAGGAATAATCATCTTTTTTTTTTTTATTTTATTTTGTATTTGATTAATACAAGAACGGCCCAGTCTTGCATAACTGTTGGTTCCAATTAGTGCAACAAACCCATCACAGAAGTGTCCAAACAGTAAAGAGTGGAAAGCTTTACCTTCTGGCAAGCAGACGGGCCTCGTGTAGCAATCTTCTGGCAGAGGCTCTACCTCATCAAAAGCCTGAGCAGGCTCAATGGTGATCTCCCGCTGGTCCTCCCCCTCTTTAAGGCTGCAAAGAAACATGTCCAGCAATCAAGAGTCCAATCCATCCAACCCTTTTCAATCATTAGGGTCACGGGTGATGGAGTCTATTCCAGCAGGCTTTGGGCATGTGGTATACATATTTCCTTATAATGAATTTCCCTTTTACCAGTAAGACAAAAGTATCCACGATGCCTTACAATCCTTCATTTTAATACCCCCCCCCCCAAAAAAAATGTTTAGTTTAGGGTATAATGCAAAATGTAACTCACGAAAGCCCCGCCAGAGTGGAAATGGGCATTCCAGACCTCTGCCGCTGCAGTCGTGTTCCAAGGCCATACTTTTCCTGCATGACCGAGGAAGAACAAGATCATATATTTGGTGTATTCAGCACAAGTAAGGCTTCTTATTCTACAGCTACTTTTTTCTTCCCTGTACAGGCTACTTTTAACGGAGGGACTCAGAAGCAACGAATTTATATGATGAGACAAAAACCTTTTTGCCGAGGATAGCAGGAGAGAATTAACGCTGAAATTTTGTGTTGTGCAGATATTTTTTTGGAGTTGAACAGGGCGCTAAAATTTTTCCAGCATTTTGTAACCTACTGACAATAAATAAATAAATAAATAAATAAGTAAGTAAATAAAAAGCTCGATCTTAACGTCAGTTTAATGTTTTGCTTTTTGAAATCCACTAGCAATGAAAAAAGCATTTTGGGTGTTGCAACACTCAAAAACAATCAAACAAGAGTGCTATGCAATTGTCAGGAAATTCAATGAACCTCCATGAAGATCATAGTAGATTTGGACATGGCAAAAAAAATTAAATAGGGAGTAAAATGACTTGTGTAGTAACTGTGAGTGAAGCGTTGTGAAATAGGTAACACAATATATATCTGTCTGAATAGGTTGTTGGAATTTTGATATTTTTGTTTTCAACATTACGTTTCATTTCACACTAAAATGTCTCTTCTCCCCTGCTAACCTTCACAAAAAGGCTCCACTGTGTGGCTATGATTTCACTACAGGGGCATTCATGTGATCTGTGAGGTCACACACTAACTAATGAGAAATCAGCATTGCATACTAAACTGCAAATAGGCAAATACAACTCACCACCACATGAATTGTGTGTTGCTGGTAGGGGTCAAAAATAAAATACCGGGGTGCATTAGCAAAGGAAAAGGGAGAGAATAAAGATGCATGAAGAGGTTGGGCAAACATCAGTGGACGTGCAACAGCAATAAACAGTGCAACTTCTGTTTAAGAAAAAAAAGCATGGAGGACATCACAATTTCAGCATAGAGGCAAACTGATTGTGGGTGTATATGAGAGAAAAGTTAACTTGGTTATGCATAACATTGTGTGAATGGTTCTGAGACACTGTGTCATATACAACAAAAGTGCTTCACAAATTTTAGGGCATCCGTCAAAAACGAAGAGACCATTCAGCATCATCACCTGCTCTAATGAGGATTCTTCCGATTTCAGTGAGCTCTCCAAGTTTCACAATGACAAACACCTAACTGAATTCACCTTTTAATACCCAAATTTGGCACAGCAGACTGGGCAGTCAGAAACGAATCAAGCAAATTCAACTACGAAAGATAGATATTTTTTTCATTTGACATCTAAAATGAGAAATAATGTGCTATTCACTTTTGTATTATTATGTTTTTTCAGTGTACATTAGAAAATTAATGGAGAACCAAATCATTTAAATGATACAATTTTAGCTGTAGCGCATCTACCTACTGGTATAATAACTATCAGAGAAACATCGAAAAATTATTTTGTTCCTAATTTTGGGCACTGTAATATAAAATAGTACATTGGATGGTCATCCAAAAAATTTGTTCAGCACTGTATGGAACAAAATGTGAGGCTGCTGTCACGAAATACTTGCTATTAAGACTTTTTGTATATTGTCACCCTGTAACTGTAAAATAATGGTCTAAGTCATATTTTTGGCCCATGTGTGAAATCAATTTCCTTCCTTCTTGTCACAAGAACATTTATCTGTGACATTTCTAAAAATGTAATGTTCAAATGGCTTTTTGTTTGTCACAGTGGAAAGTGAGTACCGAGAAAGCCAGAGGCGTGCACTGTCGTCTCCTGGCCAGCTTCTTCCTATCTCGCTCCTGCTTCTCTCTGTGAGCCAGCTGCTGGTAATACTCCATCAGCTTGTTGATCTGAGGCAAAGAGAAATTCACATCGAGGACTTTTTTTAATGTTCAGTTACGAAAATGACATGTTCTTGGATGCCAAGTACAGTATATACAGTCAGTCAATGGGTCATGACAGCCATTTTAATTAAAATGTCCAATATCAAGATTCGTTGGTGTTTGTAAGAGCTACAGTGGAACTAATCTAAAGCGAAGCAACCCTAAAGCCACTCTATTCGGACTTCAAATAAAAATTTCACCACAATGCCTGAAAATACGTCAAGAAGTAGTGTGAAGTATTACAAAGTCTTAAAATTTGAAAAAGTAATACTCCAAAGTATTTCAATGTGGGAAATTGTCCAATCATCTCTGACATGTCTAAAGGAACTATATTTCAAAATGTATTAAAAAAGAGCCCTATAGGACACACACTGCTACCACTCACACATAAGAGCCTTGAGCAATTCCCTTTTTTCACTCTTATAAGCTATGTTCGTCACATTTGAAAGGCTGAGTATTTTTTGATTTCATCATACAGCAGATTGTGCTGAACCACACATGTTCTACTGAACAAAGATACACTTATGAGCTGCTGACTGTTCCAAGGATCCTGTCAGAGACATCTATTCAGCACATCAAAACATGTGATCAACCCAAGGCAATGTAAATGACTGCCAACAGGGAAGGGGGGTGGGGGCCATACCCGTTGATTATGACAGTTGTCAGGCTCCTGCCACCCACCGCTGGCTGCAATGAACAAAAACAGAATTAGAAGAAATCATCTTTCAACATGGGCATAGTCACATGTACCATATATAACAGATCGGCACCCACCCACTGACTTGTCAGCCATTCCTACATCCCTGGAGGTCCACCGGCAGAAGCCACAGGCCAGGTAGTACGCCTTTTTCATAGCCGTCTTGGTGGGGTCATCGGGAAGAGGAGCCGGGATGTTGGTGGCCCGAGTCGACAGGGTGTGCATGCAACATGGGCAGTCAAAACAGTTGGCACACCTGCAACACCAATAGTGGAGGAAAGCAAATCAACTGAGTATTACAAAAAGACCACTTGTGATATCTACTTTGGAGATATGTAGATCAAGGTCAAATTAACTTCACCTGTTCTTTTTTAGTTTAGCTTCTGCAGATGGCATGTTTTCCAAGCAGCTTGGGCAATAATGGGAGTCCACCTGATCAGTGAGTGGTTGGGGGGTAGAAATGAAGGTCCAGTTATTTGTACAGTATGTTGACAACCTTGGACAACGTTATTGTGGAAGACAAGTCAAACGCATTACTGATGATGTGGCAAAAGCTTATCAATTAGAGAACAACGAGATCAATCATGTACTATATCTACATATACTCATGCATATTTTGGAATTTTGTCATAAAAATCGCAAAGATATCAAGCCGGTGAAAACAAAAGTTAATTAAGAAATTCTTAAGTTTAGGGAAGCTGAATTTTGGCGTTTCTGGGTGTGGTGTTCGTTATTGGTGCCGAAATTAACAAGTTTCGCTGACAAATGGAATAGCACCTGGGTGTAGGATAAAATACAATTAATGTTTACTGCAACGTTTGTGTCACGGTATTGAATCAACTCATCAACGATTAACAGTTAGCAAACGCAAGGCTAATTAGCTTAAAACGCCCATCGAAGCGAGCGCTAGGAACATAAGCGGAAGTTAAACCGCACACAAACAGCCAGTGAAATGAAGGGACTGTTTGACACTGCCCGACTGGCAGGATGCGAAGCCAATCCATACACGAGACAGCACCCAATGACCCCACCTATCAGTCAGACCTGTTAGCAAGCCGGCTAAAGACACAGTAGCCAAAAGAGGGGAAAAAGCTACAATGCTACAGCGTCAAAACCAATGGAGAAAAACAGATAACGTACCTCGTGAGATACACATTCTAAGGATCGTAGCTCACTGCAATAACGACAATAATACAGCTGGGATAGAGGAGCCCGGATCTTTTTCTCTCCACGAACCAAATAGACGACTCTGTCTGGTTGCAGAAGCGACGCCATCTCTGTGCTTGTCACGGCTGGTCGGCTACTGTATTCTGGAAGCCAAACCTGAGCTCCATGTTGACCTCTTGTGGTCAATGCTGGAATTAAACCCACTTTCACAAATAATTAGGGCAGGAAATAATAATAATAATAATAATAATAATAATAATAATAATAATAATAATAATAATTATAATAATAATAATAATAATACATTTCATAAATGCAAAAATATGGAGCCATTGTTGTAGAAAAAATTACAAAAGCGTTTCTCAGTCCACAAATATGTAAAAACAATTCGTATCTGTAACTACAAGGAATAAATTTGCTGCTGTGAATTGGGAATTTCTCCATTGCGAGACGAATAAAGGTTTTCTTATCTTATCTTATCTAAATGTGGAATGAGAATCTACAAATAGGCAACTAGAGTCACATATGTGTAACATAACACTGCAAATGCTGCTCAGATCTATATCAATAGACCAAAAAGCAAAAGTATTAAACATCTTGATGATCCCTGAGACTTTTGGGAAAATAGTCTGTGGACTGACGAGACAAAAGGTGAACTTTTCGGAACGTGTGTGTGCCGTTACATCTGGCGTAAGAGTAACACCACATTTCAGAAAAAGAACATCATAGCAACAGTAAAATATGGTTGTGGTAGTGTGATTGTCTGGGGCCGTTTTTCTACTTCAGGACCTGGAAGACTTGCTGTGATAAATGGAACCATGAATTCTACTGTCTAACCAAAATATCCTGAAAGAGAATGTCAAGCCATCTGTTCATGACCTCAAGCTAAAGTGAACTTGGGTTCTGCAGCAGGACAATGATCCAAAACACACCAGCAAGTCCACCTCAGAATGGCTGACGAAAAACAAAATGAAGACTTTGGAGAGGCCTAGTCAAAGTCCTGATCCAAATCCTATTGAGATGTTGTGGCATGACCTTAGAAAGGCGGTTCATGCTCGAAAACGCTCCAATGTGGCTGAATTACAACAATTCTGTAAATATGAGTGGGATAAAATTCCCCCACAGCGCTGTGAAAGACTCCTTGCAAGTTATCGCAAACGCTTGATTGCAGTTATTGCTGCTAAGGCTGGTCCAACCAGTTATTAGGTCTAGGGGGCAAACGCTTTTTCCACACAGGGCCATGTCGGTTTGGATTTTGTTTTCCCTTTAATAATAAAAACTTTGATTTCAATACTGCATTTTGTGTTTACTTGTGTTATCTTTGACGACTATTTAAATTTGTTTGATGATCTGAAACACATAAGTGTGACAAACATGCAAAAAGATGAAGGGGGTGGGGCGGCCAAACACTTTTTCACACCACTGTACATTTCCGAGTCTGTGCTTTTTACTTGTACTTAAGGAAAGCTGTTGAATCGTTACTTCTATTTTGACCAACTGCATTTTGTGTTTACTTGTGTTATCTTTGACGACTATTTAAATTTGTTTGATGATCTGAAACACATAAGTGTGACAAACATGCAAAAAGATGAAGGGGGTGGGGCGGCCAAACACTTTTTCACACCACTGTACATTTCCGAGTCTGTGCTTTTTACTTGTACTTAAGGAAAGCTGTTGAATCGTTACTTCTATTTTGACCGGTGTGTTGCGGGCCTAGCTCGTAGGGTGGTAGTGATGCGTCTAGTGCAGCATGCTAGTGAGACGTTGCATGTAGGGATGCATGTAACTTCCCTCCCTTAGTTCCTGCCGCTGACCAACCCAGTTTGGGTAAAGGAAGCCGAGTGTGTAAGTCTTCCGAGGTCAGTACATAGCCTCTCCTTCACCAAGACTCCTATTGTGCCTCCTCGTGGCATCGCACGGTAACTGGCCTCCTGCGAGGCCAGGCTAAACCAGTAGGGGATCTCGGAGCAGCAGTGGACCCTAGAGGTGAGGTGTGCAGGCCCACTACAGTGTGGACACGCCCTGGCACCTCACCATCCACTGCCCCATTGCCATGTGGGTAAGCCCGGGGGGGCGTATGGCTACGGGAGTAAACCCCTAACGAAAAATCTGTGTTCCGGGGATTCACACTGGGCAGGTTCCCGACAGACTGGATTTCTGGCAGTCCCCTGCAACCGCACTCACTTGAAGGTCGTCTCGAGTCTTTTCTCCTGCCACTGGAATAAGGTGTGTGTGGCCAAGACTGTGGGGGGAGGAATTGCGCGCCCCGCCCCTCACACTAAATCCATTAGCAGCGCAGGCTTCAGCTTCCACCATAGAAGTCCTCTGGCGATGGGACAAAAGTAACGGGGGCAGGTCAAGGATGTGACTGGAAGCTTCTAGCTTGAATCCTGCACAGAGGCGGCGCAGGCATGATGGTCGTCGTGAAGATGGGATGGGACAACATCCTCCTTCGGCAGCATCCTGTGCGTCTGGGCAGACCTATTTAGGGTCCGCACTGCCCACCCCTTACAGGGGAAGGGTCTAGAAAAGGTGACCCAAACATTGCTTGTTCCCCCCACACCCGGGTGGCCTACCGCAGCCACCAAGGCATCCCTACTATGCGGTCGAAAACGCAAAAATAAAACGAAACCCAGGACTATGAATCTGGCTACCTGGAATGTCCGCACCCTCCTCGATGTTCGAGACGGGATAGAGAGACCTCGAAGACGGACTGCCCTCATTGCACATGAGCTGAAGAGGTACAACATAGATATTGCGGCACTTAGTGAGACTCGGTTCTCTGGTGAGGACTCACTCACAGAGGTTGGTGAAGGCTACACCTTCTTCTGGAAGGGTCTCCCGGAGGATGAACGCAGACTCCACGGAGTTGGCTTTGCTGTAAGAAGCAAACTACTCGTCAACATTCCTGAGTCCCCCCAAGGCATCAGTGAGCGGCTTATGACCTGGCGTATTCCCCTGGTGAAAGGACGCTTTGCTACTTTGATCAGTGCCTATGCCCCCACCTTGGATGCCGACAACAACACCAAAGACGCCTTCTACCGAGTCTGTTACGTCTACTTGTACTTAAGGAAAGCTGTTGAATCGTTACTTCTATTTTGACCAATACTTTTACTATTTTTATTTCTATACATTTGATGACTTTCACAATATCAGTAATAGCCTTTTGAAACTGTTTGTTATCGAGGGCTGTTTAAATAAATGTGACTTGAGTTGACAACTCGGTGTTCTCTAACAAGGAGCCGAACAAGATAATTCACAAGTGTTTCATGCATGGATCGACCAATACGTGTCCCGGTTCAATTAGAATTGCTATTGGAGAAAATAAACTTACACGTAAATTTTGTTATTCAGAGAACAGCAAGTTGTTCAAAAACGACTTAAACTCTAAAACCCTGTGCATTCATAAATTTAAAGATAGTCAAATTAACTTCATCAGTGCTCAGTTTCAGGTTCTTCCTCAAAACTTTTTTATGTACTTTTACGGTACTTTGTTTATTGGCGCAGCATTGATAAGGCAATTTAAATCAAAACTTGCGTAGGGAAAACATTAATAACATGGTAAAGCATAGTGTATATGTTCATTAATAACTGTAGTCTGATCCAAATAATAACTGATGTATTTGCGCCTCCTTGTAGTCAATGGCGTCATTAAAGGGCGTCCTCAAACCATTACGTCTCTGTCTCTCTCTCCTTCCGAAGAGCAAAGAGAAACGCTGACATTTCCCCAGTGTGCAGGTGGACGTGATGTGGCAGCTGCCGTCTCCATTGTTGCTTTTGCTGCTGCTTAATCCGCCATGGCCTTGCAACGCCGAAGGAACTCCTCTCACTCAGGTACCTACTGTCTAAATTTTGCATTAGTAAGACACTTTATAACACGGATTTGTAGTTTGGGCGAATTTCCAGTACTAATTAAAAGGATGTGCGTCGTGATAATCAGCAATGTCAAGTGGCGGTTTTGTAATCCAGCATTTGTCCAGGCCAGGAAAACTATCGCCCTGTATTACTAATACAATAACATAATATAATCAGTATTACTCTTAATTGTTGAACACCCAGTACCAGCGATGTTTTTTTTAATGTGTTAATGTACCACCTAATAAAAATACGTAGGTCTCCAAGTAGCACCATTGTGATCAACGTTGTAATAAAGGACATACAGTCGTAGGCTAAAATGTTCACAAATAAACGAGGCAGCTGCTGTATTCCTAAAAAGTACATGGAATATTTTAGTAAGCCGTGGTAACATTATGCAAGGTTTGAACAGAAACGGTGTGCTTAAATACTTGAATATGAACAAACCGATATGGAATTATATTTTTCCCCATAGGTCGATTTTCATATTTGGTGGGTCAATATTCCAATAATTGAATAATTGGCTGATGATTTTTTTCAAAAGTAATGAATAAAATAACGTGTTTTTTTTTTTTTTTGTGGGGATCGGCAACACGCGGCTCACGAGCCACATGCGGCTCTTTAGCGCCCCACAGTGGCTACCTAGAGCTTATTCAAAAATGTTTGAAAATGGAAAAAGATGGGAGGGAAATATATGTTTTTGTTTAATATGGTTTCTGTCACAGGACAAACATGACACAAACATTTTAACGTTTTTCGATGCTGTAAAAATGTGTCGAATAAATATTAAATGTCAACATTTTGTCAACGAATATTTGCGTCCTAGCCTGCGACACACGTTTCTATTAGCAGGGTGGGATGTCAGTTAAGGGGCTGTTGTAAAAAAAAAAAAAAAAAAAAACAAACCACAGCTGCCTTTCATGTACAATTCACCGAGGGTACTTGCTAAGAATGGGAATCTGGGCGGCCAAGAGAAGCATTTTTAAAAGGTACACGTGAGCTAGCATTTTTAAACTGTACACGTGAGCTACGATAGTTAGCACGCTGCGAAAGTGCACCCCGTGCCCTCTTAGCGGCCGTTATGGCTGTTGCTCATGACGGCATGCGTGTGTACGTGTGTGCATATGCGCGCATGTGCAGTCGATTGCAGGAAGTAGATCTTCCGTCCAAAAAGTTTGGGTACCCCTCCTCTACAGGATGAACTGCAGGGAAAAAAAAAAAACTTTTAATCCTGAATGTTCGTTGTGTATTTTTAGCCAACTTAGTCATGTTGATAGCAGGCTAATATAGCTCATATAGATACATACAGCATGTGTTGCCTTCACTATAAGGTTTTTTATTTTTTGCGGCTCCAGTCATATTTGTTTTTTGTTTATTTTGGTCCAATATGGCTCTTTCAACATTTTGGGTTGCCGACCCTTGCCTTAAGGGTTACGTCTCAGATGAATTACAGGCAGAACATTTGGCTGTTTTTCAATATATACTTGGTCCTTTAGTATATCTTTTACTTGACAGCAGATTATATACACTAGCAGTTAACCTGTTAACTACAAGTGTATTGCACTCAAAAGTTAAATACACCTAAAATGTATTTAAAATGGTACTTTATGAGATAAAAAAAAAACACTAACATTATGCACAGTTAGAACAGTTAATTCAATGTTTCTTTGCGTACCATGAATAAGTAACGCAGAATACCACTCTAGTTAGGGGTGCATGGAAGTGGTGTGCAGCTGTGCAAGCACATTGAAAAATTTTAAAAGCGCACCAGATTAACCCCCCCAGCCCAAATAAAAAGATACCAAGTTCACGCATCAACTGATTCGTTCCTTTTTCATATCAGTTGAGCAAAGCGACAAGCACTAAACTACCCTACAAATGGCACCCCTTGCTGTGGAGCGACATTGACTGAATGTTTGCAGACTCTCCTTTAAATTAACTTGAAATAAATATTGATCCACAGTGACAGAAAAAGTAACACCTGTTCTAAGACCAGTCAACAGGACAACTCCACAGGTAGGCAATGATTGAGATTGTAATAATGTATCGTACGAAACAAAATGGAAGTAAAGCAACAACCTGTGGTTCTCTTTTAAGAGCCAAGCCAAATGGTCATCCGAACCTCGGTTTGAGAATCATTTCTCTATGCTGTACTGTACTTTCAATGTGTCTTCACTTCAACACAAATTGTTTGTGATTCATTGTTCACAAATAGAGTCAAAATGTATCGTCTGCTGGACAGCGGTTTAGTTCAACAGAATTACATTTTTCTTGTCAGGTTTTCAGGCCACTTGAGATCGAAGGGAAGTCGATCAGACTAAAGCGATAAAAGCAGAAAGTATCAGTCAGCCCAATAGGCCGATTGCTTGACAGATCAGGAGCTGATGGCACTGTGTGCACATGGACAGGGAGCCTGTAGGAAAACAAAAGAGGGATGCAAAGGATGTGAAAAAAATTGCTCCAAACATATCAATATAAGAGCGATGAATTGCATTTTTGCAAACACATCTTAATTAACAAGCGCCCTCGGTAGGGTTTAACAATTCTGAAAAATAATCTGATCGCGACCCCGTCTCCTCCCAACTCAATATTGTGATTGCCATTATTTCTTTTTTTTTTCAAGGCCCCTTTCTCCCATTTCTCATCTTACAGTCTTTTAAGCACCAACAGCATCTGACTTTTCAGAAAAAATACTGCACAAGTTAGATTTTGTCTCTTTTATGGTGAATTGTGTGTTTTTCTGCAAAGAATTATTCTGCTCCCCGCACGCCCTTCGTCAATCAGAATTAACGTGTGTGTTACCCCCAGTGGTGCAACCCACCCGCAAATGGCACCATCTACCAATACCAGGCCAAGCCTTTGAATGGCAGTCGCTCGATTAACTTCAGTCACTTCGCGGGAAAGACTGTCCTCTTTGTCAACGTGGCAACGTACTGAGGTTACACCTTTCAGTACGTTGGTAAGTGACCAAACACACAAATGAAATATAAGCATAGAATATATTAAGGGTGATATTTTAAGTGTGCTGAATGTATCTCCTGTCTTGTGCAGAGCTGAATGCACTTCAGGAGGAGATGAATATTCACGGACTCACTATTCTTGGCTTCCCTTGCAATCAATTTGGGAAACAGGAACCCGGGAATAACCGTGATATCCTGCCAGCTTTGAAGTAAGCTCTCAGGTTATGCAGTGCTAAGTGTGCTGGGAGAATTTTATCTGGACCCTTCTAGTGCCGTTTGCAATACAGTGAAACCTCGCTATAACACGGTTCACCTTTCACTTTTTTTTTTTTTTTTACATTTAAACAGTGCATTGTGTTCTGCATCCCGATTGGCTAAGGGACTGTAGACCAATGTCAACAGTCTCCGCGCCTCGTGTCTGTACATCTTGCCAAATTTATGTTTGCAACAAAAACAGGTTTTGATCTTTGGTTTCATTCTATAATACAGTTGGATAATAATTGTAAGAAAACTAAACCTGACTATAAGTTGTGATTCTAAGTTCATGATAATATTTAAATAATGTGACTTTCTGCATGATGGCAAGTGAAATGACAGGATATGTTATTTGCTAAAGACTCCATATTTATTTAGGTTATTGTTCCCCCTGCTGTTATATTTAAAGATTGCATTGAGTGGTACGAAGTGATGAATGTTGATTAGGAGTTAAATCAGTTTGAGGAAAGAGACATAAGAGTGAGGTGCATAGGCAAGAATTCTAAATTCCTGTTTAGAGGGCCATGTCTGTGTTTAGTGGTATTGAGATGCATTTAAGTATGTTGCACATCGTGTAATTGTATATTTTTGTGATCGTTTTTCACCAAAAAATGGTGTTCATCAGCGATGGACGTGTGGACCGTCGAGGCTGTTCAACATCGGTCGACTCCTCAAGTCTTTCTAAACTAGGAAGAAAACCTTTTAGGGGAAGTTACACTGACTACTTCATGCATTTCGCTTATCCCGGGTTCTTTTAGGAATTTAACCCCCGTGATAAACGAGGTTCACTGTAACTCTAAATCCTGTCAGTCAGCAAGGCTTTATTTAATCTGCTTGCTAACAATCGGTCATTCTTTTGGTGCCCTTTCACTGGAGAATTCCCAGCTCATATTCTATCAGTCATCTTATAGGGAGGACACAGACTCTGTACTAGACTGTAGCTAGGAGGGAATTCGGGCCAGCTTCCAAGGTGCAGCTCATGAAGTGTTGAAAGACTAACCTCTGATAAGCTTTCCTGTTTGAATTCCAGGCATGTCAGACCCGGTAATGACTTTGTTCCAAACTTTCTGCTGTTTGAGAAAGGTGATGTGAATGGGAAAGACGAGCAAGGGGTGTATACCTTCCTCAAGGTAGGTTTTTGCAACTTGCTGAAAATGTACCCCTTTGTTTCTCAGTACACTTGTATAAACAATGCATTCGTCATTTTAAGAGTTTGTAAATGCTAGACAAGAATTTAATGAAATTATTAGCAAGAACCTCAACAACACACACTATTTGCTCTGGTTGATGAACTGGTAATCCTCCAAATTAAATAGCGCCACAACTTCTTTCAACAGATAATTGGAATGAATTTGCCTGCTATGTTCCTGGAGAAAGTATAACATATTAGGTCAAACCTCAGTTCAAACCAGCAACTGAGTTGCTGCGTTATGAATTTGAAACCAGCAAAATCCCCAAAATGACACTTAAAACTACCCAGGAATAACTCCATTACCTTGTCAGAATTTGATAGAGAATCAAAAAAAATAAATAAATAAATAACTACACAGTATAATGGACTTGGTTCAGCAGCTGAAACCATCAACTAGCTGTCTTGACTCAGTGTCATCTGACTTATTTCAGACTATTGTGGCATCTTTGCTAATTTGCAGCAAATAATCAACTGCTCACTTGAGTCAGGCGAGCTTCCTAAACCCCTTAAAGTAGTTGGTGTCTAACCACTTCTTCTTCAAAAAAAGAGAGCACCTGATGTTTCCCTGTTAGCAAATTATAGCCCCATCTCAAACCTTCCCCTTTTTTTAACCAAGATTTCCGAAAGTAATTTTTAATCAACCCAGCCACTTCTTTTTTTTTTTTTTTAAACTCAAAGGGACTCTTCAATAAATGTAAAACATGTGTCCGACCACATTAGAGCACAGAAACAGCACAGCTACGAAATGACATAAGATTGAACACAGATGCAAGGGAAGTTGTTTGTGTTAGTCTTATGGGACCTCAGTCTGATACAGTTGATCATAATATATTGTTGAAAAGGCTGGAAACATTGACGACGGGATTAAATGGAACAGTCCTAAAATGGTGAACGGCCGACTTGGAGGAAAAGAGTTATTTTGTGAAGATTTTCAAATCTGATCAAATGACCATGACGTGGGGTGCCTCAAGGGTCAGTTCTTGGACCCCGTTGTTCAGTCTGTAAATATTACCATTCGGTCAAATGCTTCAGAAGACCAATGATGTTTATCATAGCTATACAGATGACAGGTGTTCAGTTAACGATTTGTGTCAGTATTTACATCAAATTGAAAACTGGATGACCCAGAATTTCCTTCAGAACCAAAACAAAACGGAGGTAATTGTTGTTGTCAATAAAGAATGCCATTCATTCCTCACCTACCTGTATGTACTCCGGCCTCTCAATAGAGCTCCTGTCCTCCGGTCTCAGACAACTTTGGTAACCCCACCAACAGGCTTTTCTGGGATCCATTGAAAGTCAGCGACATCAAGTGGAACTTTGAAAAGTTCCTGGTTGGCCCGGATGGAAAACCTGTGATGAGATGGCACCCGGCTGTCAGTGTTTCCGAGGTGCGAGCTGGTATACGCAAATACCTACTCCAGCATTACACAGAGGAGGTTTTCAACTAGATTGTCCATGATGTCGTAAAGTTGATGTAAATCTTGCCGTTTCCTCTAACTTGATGGTAGCATGCTAAATGAAGAAGAGGTTTGAAAACAGTGTCTGTGGAGCCTCTTTGGAGTCTGAGATTCAAGGCCAGCTTTTCAGTGCATTCAAGCTGTCTTGCTATATCTCACAGCATCATGTTATCTTCACAAACTGGAACCTGCTGGCATTTACAGCCTCGATGTCAACAACTTCTAATAAACTAATGGCAACTGTGCACTTGTTTGCAATCTTTGACTGGAATGCAGATCATGTGTGAGGGGTGTGGGAATGATGTCATGTTTCTATCTTGAAATGAATAGTGCACAAGTAACATGGGCAAGGGAATGTTTCCCTGTAATGGGCCTTTCAGTCCATACCAGGGTTGTACTAGTTTTTCCATCATATTTAGTTATTTCAACTTTTTAAATTTTTGAAAATACTTCATGGGCGGAACGGTCGACTGGTTAGCATATCGGCCTCGCAGTGCAGAGATGCAGGGTTCGATTCCAGGTCCGGCCTTTCCGTGCCTGCTGAGTTTTCTCTGGGAACTCGAGATTCCTCCCACATTCTAAAAACCTGCATGGGAGGTTAATGGAACACTATAAATTGTCCCTAGGTGTGAATGTTTTTTATGCGAGGCCTGTGATTGGCTGGCGATCAGTTCAGAGTGTACCCTGCCTACTGTCCAGAGACACCTGGGATAGGGTCCAGCATGCCCGCAACCCTTGTGAGGATAAGCGCATGAGAAAATGGATGGATGGAAAATGCTTCATTTTTTTAATGTATGGAATATTTGGTGAGTGCAAGATTTTTAAAAAGTCATTTAGGATAGTGTAATACACGAAACTACAATTCTCAATTGACCGTTTCGTGTTATGTGTGGACATACAGCAATACAGAAATGCATTTTAAATGAACCTCCAAAGCTCATGTATGAACATGACAAAAACAAAGAATACTATGGCTATATTTTTTATTTTTGTTCATGTTATAAATTTAAGATGTAGTTTTCATGCTTTTCAAATCATTGTCTACAGCTTTAGTTTGGGTTATTTCGTTAGTGTTTATAATACCTTGGTCTATACTAAATGATTGAACACATGCTTATGATAAGCATTTGTAGAATACTCATTTTGTTTTTCACGGTGGGCTGTATATGTCCCATGGGATGTGGACTCCCAATTTTAGTTTGCCTACATTGTCACTGGTGTCCACGTGTGTTGCTCAGAGGAATTTAAGCAAAACTTGAAGGGGAAAAAAAGAGAGGGCCTTGATCACTGAAATGAAACTGAATTCTAAATTTGTACCAAATTGTTTTCAAGACCATGGACACACCCTTACACAAAAGCTCATCTATAAACTTGTAAATTATTTGCATATATCTGTCAAGAAGCTAGTGCTACTGGAAACGTGCAGTAACCCCTGCGGACGCAGAAAAATGAAAAAAAAATGCAGTATGCATCATGCAAAGTAAACATTTAGAATCGATTTATTAAGCCAGTCAAATACAAAAGGTCTCACATGTGCTTTTACCTACAGCAAACATAAAAGGGGCTGCAAACCAAGAAATACAACTGCCAGGAATCAAAGAATACCGTTTCAAAAGTGCACGTCTCCCTTCACTTCCCACCAATCCGATTCGGTTCATGGTAACCTAATAAGTCGGTTAAAATGAAACTATCTCAGCTTGTGCAGTTTTTGAAGGCCTTCATCCAATTTCCTCATAATGTTCGATACGCAAGAAATCCTAGTGAATATTCGGTTCAGACACTGGTGTGAATTTGAGACAGTTAAAAAAAATAATAATAAAATTTAAGTGGCCTCCTACACATTACACCATGGCTCCTGACTAAGTGTTACATACAGCAAGGCACGGGTTTCAAAGATGAACCCAGACTTCCTCTGCTCTGGCAACTGTATCTGTACTAATGAATTAGTAAGTTAGCAGCTATTAGAAGACAACTGTTGGGTACTGCACAGGGATAAAAAAAAAAAATGTGCACGAGATAACAAGATAGTGACATAGGTGGTCAAATAAAGTCACAGAAGTGTTGTTTAATGAGATTAGGTCCATCATCATGGTGAAAAGAAAGGCTTGGGTATGTGTTGTGTCTGACACAAATGTCAAGAGCTACAATATATCGGGAATACACTCACAACATTAAGCAGCATTACTGAAAGACAATGATTCACACTGAGTCAATGCAACTATCAAAACAGCAGGTTATAAATAAATTATCGATCACAAATATGTTTTTGGTATGATACGTCAAAATCCCCTCAAGACCCCTACCCCCCCCAAACATTTGTATGCAACAACCACATTTTGACCAGTTACACATACGGGACGTTTCTATCACATCAATGTACTGCGGAAGTCTTCTCAGGTCAATTAACATTTACTTTGTAAATTCAGTGATTGAATTCACCCACGTTGTCATCCATTGTTGGAATGAGAATGGTTTTGCTCGTACAGGGAACGGCTTGCTGTAACCATATAAGTTTGTAAATCAAGTTGTTGCAGGTTACAACATAAAAAGTTCGATTTTCTGGGGGGAAAAAAGGAGTGTTAAGTCACCTACCTATTTAACAAAAGATCTCAATTCATGATTTAAAAAAAAAACAAAATCGAAATCGTTCATGTTTATATTCAGGAAAGCGAAGTGTTCCACAAATAGCCTTATAAAACGCAAGTATAAACAACATTACAATAGGATATCTACAGTTCAGTAGGAAAATTATAGATCAAATCACACCCTTTCAAAGCAAAACTAACTGATTTCATGCTACGACCCAAGTTCCATTATCCGGTGACACTTTAGTGCTTTCCGGGATCTATATTCTGACGCTCTCTTTTTCCAAATCCTCCCCCTCCTGCTCCTCCTGCTCCTCCTGCTGCCGCCGCCGTGGACTGGTCTGCAAGGTAGACATAAGAAATCAAACTTTTACTTTGAAAAACAATGATCAACATGTTTTTCCATTTTCTGACAAGTTACAGACCAAACCCACAACTGAATCTTAATTCATTTGTGTTTGTGAATTTGATGCGCTTTGAATTAATTTAGTTGCAGCCCTGCTCCACTGTTTTACCTGCATTATCTGGCGCTGGTCGTGAACTTTCCCCCACCGCTCTGGGTCCTCTGGGCTGTAGAAATGACGAGGACTGCCACGGAAAACCCTGGAAGACACAATGACATCATCATCATTCAAGCAACTCAATATATACGAAATGATTTACCGCGAACAGCAAGCCCAAAGTCTCTAGTCCTGTTCACACGGCACACATTTGGTCCGACGCTGCACCGAAATATTTTGTTGCGATGTATTTTACACCGGATCAAATTTTGTGGAGCGGTCACACGTGCAAAGCCGCTGAGCGTGACAACTCCGGCGCAGCGTCGAAGCAGCTCCACTTGCGGTCACACGTGCAATTTCTGCTCCGGACCAAAACGACAGGAATGCGGAAGTAAAACAGGTTCGGGTCGGGCTTCTCTCTCGCGGACTTTTATTTATTTTTCTTTTAATAAATATTATGGTGGACACTATTCTGTCCTTGTTCAGAATAGATCCACTTGTCGGCAGTCGTGGAATAAAGACGTGTTTACAGTCAATCGTGTGTGCTCCTTATGACTGCCACAATATATGTTTTAAAAAATGTATACTAAAACAATGTGCGGATACTAAACTAAGGAATACTTGTTTTAAAACAAACAATTTGGATATAACAGAGAATGCGCTGTAATTTAATTGCTATTTCACTGCTAAACAGGAGCGCGGCCGGCCAGACCAGTGCGCACGTATGTTAATTTCGTTTAAAACAATCCTGTAGAAAAAATTTCAGATATCTTTACCTATTTATTTCATTTGAATTATTCTATTTAAAGCCTAGGAAGCCGCAGGATTTCTCTGCGTAATCAAGCAAATGCACATCGAGATTTCTCTTTGCCTGTCCTCTTATTCTGTATTTCAGCGTTATTTCGTTGTGCAAATGCATTGATAATGTTCATAAAAATATGTAGATTATTTTAACCGTAAGAAATCTTGCGTTTTTTTCTCCCCAAAATACTCACAAATAAAATATGAAATGTCGGGTTTGCTTCAGGCTCGGGCCTGGGGTCGGATTCCGTGCGTCTGGTAGCGAGCGTAGCGAGGCCACTCCCCCGCAAGCGAGCATTTGCTCTGGAGCAAATTTAATCCAGCTGCGTTCACACGTGCACATTTGTTTCGGCGTAGCGTCGCAAACGAGCATTTGCTCTGGAGCAAATTTTTAAACGACCTCCCTGAGGTGGATCAAATTTGGTCCGGTATAAGCTCTTTAGTGGAGCTACGCCGGAGCAAATGTGCACGTGTGAATGCTCGACTGGATTTATTTCGGAGCTGCGTCGGACCAAACGTTGCCGTGTGAACGGGGCTTCTGTTGTCGTAATGTAATAACAGAAGTCTGCAGAGCCTCGTCACTCAGTATTCACTAAGCAGAAGACCTAATTCCGTCATTCGCGTGTTTCTCCCAACATAACACCTGACATAGAGGCAGAGGAGAGAGCCTGGTTCTGTCAGTGAGACAGATGTAGGGACCTTTGAGGACCCTTACCGGGGTAACAGGCTGGAAGTCTCGTATGGGGGGCGGAGCTGTGGCGGTTGCTGCCGTGGCACCTGCTGCATTGGGCATCCGGGGATGGAAGTGTACGGGCCAGCCCTCAAGGCCCTGCGGTCCCACCTGCACAAAGGGACCACAGTAGGGGGGGCTCAGCGGGCCGTTCACTGAGCCCGACGTGGGGTCTGAGGTACGTCTTTCCTGCTGCTGCCCCTACGAGGGATCACAAGTACACATGTGATCCCCGATCAGTGCATGGATGGTAAACTGAGCGAGCACAGACGTGGCCCGGTTACGGCGTGGCTAACCGCTGAGACACCGGATGCACTGACAAACATGAGAAGTGGAGTCAGGCTCTCGTGTCGACCCCATACACTTAAGATGAGTGACTTCCGACTGGTCACAACTGGGCACTAGTTTGTCAGCATAAAATCATGCGGTGAGCATTTGGGGCTTTGGAATTCTCCTGACATACCGTATCAGCTCGCCCATGCAAACTCTTTCACACACACCGACACGTTCTCACTCGGGCTTTCATTCACACGCTACCTGCTTGTGATGCTGCATCTGCAGTCTTTCGAGCTTGCATCGCTCTGTGTGTTCTCGCTGACACTCGTTCTGCGCCTGATGCAGCTGGAGGACAACAAAGGAAGCACCAACTCAGGCGGTCAACTCTCATCCTCAATGTCCTCATCAGGTCGCTTACCTGATTGGTCAAATTCGTAATCTGAATCTGGAGTCGCTCCACCTGCCGCCTCAGGTCTTCTTTTTCCTCATTCATTCGCTCTCTGTCACTGCGTTCTTTTCTGAAGTCTTCTTCAAAAATTTTCACCTGATTTACACCAAAATTACAATGAACAGATGAGGAGATGAATGCACAACTACAGCAAAATTTCATTTTGAAATGCATGTTTTGTCTGACCTGTTCTTTTAGAACAGCGATTTGGGTGAGTAGTTCCTGTTTCTTCAGGTGATTGGCAGCGTCCTGGCCAGGTTGTTGTTGGGAGGATGATGGGGCATGTAAATTTAAGGCGTCTTCTAAAGCCTGGAAAAAGAGGAAAGTTTTTTTTGGTTTTTTTGTTTGTAAAATGTAAACTAGGGTTGAACAATTTACCGAATTCAAATTCACATCGGAATGTTGTACAATACAAATTTTCAAAACGCAAAGGGAGCTATTTGGAAGACAAAAAAAAAAGGGCTTCATTTCGGTCTGCTGGTAGGCTTTATTTGTTATATACAGAACATGCATACGCCTCAGTCATATTTTGACGAAAAAATATATTTTTTGCCGTAAAAATCTTAGGATGCTGGCTACCTACGCTAAAATCGGCCACATCCTTTGTTAAATAGATCAAATCTACTCTCGAAATGAAACTATTAAAAAATATATCCTAATCAGTATGTGGTTCAGTTTTTCATATTTTCTGAAAAAAATTACTTGAACCATTATTTTATTATACTGTATATTTATTGTTATAGTCCCTAAATAAGGCCGGTGCGTAAGAAGTTTAGTCCACGTTTACATAAAGCATGAAAAAAAGTTGACGTGATAAAGCCACACATTTGTTCCTGACTTTCCATGTTTATGCTACATTTGTTGGGTAGAATTTGTCAAGTGGTCTTAATTAAAAGACTGCAACTGCAAGTCTAACTGTTTCGTAAGTTGACTCTAATTGAAGTAGACAAACCGTCTCCCATATGAATTCATGGTTCATTTGCCTTTATTTTAGCATAAGCTTTAAAACCAAAACATTTACGTAGAATAAATCTGATATTATTGTAATAGATTCATTCATTGTTTGTATTTGTTCAAAAAAAAGAAAAGAGTAAAGCTCTCAGGCCACCTATTTGATGTCCCTTTTCACTGACCCTGTTGAGACGTTGGATTTCCTTCTCCTGGTACTCCCGCTGTTTACTGAGAGGCAACAACTGGTCCTGCAGGTAGCGAACTTTCTGTTTCAATTCAGTCGTCTCCGTGTTTAGACACTCCTTCTCACCCTGAAACAACAGCGCCAGCGTTTTCAAAACGGGTGTCCTTTTACTTGAATGTCCATTTTGAAATCAATTCTGTTCACCTGCACATTTTCAATCTTGGACTTCGCCAGCAGCAGTTTCTTGTCGTAGTCGCGCTGCCTCTGCTCTCGCTCCGCCTCCAGTTCAAGCACAGTCTTCTGAGAATCGGCTAGCCTCTGCCTGAGGTCAGTGATCTGCATTGTTAAGTTAAAAGCATTTCCTGTGAGAGGATCAAGGACTTTCATAATATCCATGACATACCAGATTCTTGATGCTTAGCTGCACTTTTGAGGGCGTGTGTATTATTCTACGTAGGTAAACATGAGCTAGGTAGTCATGCAAATCTGTTATCTATGAAACCACAGTAACGAAGACATCTGCAATGTCACATGTATTTGGGTGTGAAATAACAGCATGCCTATTGACGCAAATGGATATGGAGCAACATGGTGTGCCCATGTACGAAGAAGCGGCACGTTTGTTTGTGATTGAGGGTGCGATTACAGAATGTGCGTCTGTCGGTCTGTGTGTGTGTGTCTGCTCCCCCCGATTGCACCATAAGAGCAGGTCAGCAGATATAACAGTGGTTAAGGGGAATTCTCACTGACAGCGCGTGTGGTAAGTATGCTCAGATAGGTTAGCTATTGCAAGAGTGTGTCTTTTCCACTCTACAGCGCACAGCAAACAGCTGCGACAATGCAATCTGTCATTTAAAAGCTTGGTGCCCTTAATTTATTTTAACTCTTCATATTGCAAGTCTAATAACAACTTTCATTAACAATTAATACATTGAGTCCATCCCAAGGATAAAAAAAAAATTATTGTGGGCAAATTGATGTTGCTCATCTATTTTACATTTTTTCTGGCACTCGTATTTATTTTCTCTCTCTGCGAGCATTTAAAAAAAAAAGTCATACACAATGTTTATTTTATTTTTAATATGCTTGTATTTATATTTTATCATATATATTTATTTATATACTTCTTCCTACTCTCCCTGTCGTAATTCTGCTGCTGTAAATTGGGAATTTCTCCATTGTGAGACAAATAAATGTTTTCTTATCTTATCGGACAACGGTAAATGAATCGACATTTTTTTAAAATAATATTTTGGCTGTTGTAGTTTACACCAGCTGTGTGAGGCTACAAAACCAAATGTCCTTAAAAAAAAAAAAAAAAAAAAAGGGTCAGATAGGTTAGCTATTGCAAGAGTGTGTCTTTTCCACTCTACAGCGCACAGCAAACAGCTGCGACAATGCAATCTGTCATTTAAAAGCTTGGTGCCCTTAATTTATTTTAACTCTTCATATTGCAAGTCTAATAACAACTTTCATTAACAATTAATACATTGAGTCCATCCCAAGGATAAAAAAAAAATTATTGTGGGCAAATTGATGTTGCTCATCTATTTTACATTTTTTCTGGCACTCGTATTTATTTTCTCTCTCTGCGAGCATTTAAAAAAAAAATCATACACAATGTTTATTTTATTTTTAATATGCTTGTATTTATATTTTATCATATATATTTATTTATATACTTCTTCCTACTCTCCCTGTCGTAATTCTGCTGCTGTAAATTGGGAATTTCTCCATTGTGAGACAAATAAATGTTTTCTTATCTTATCGGACAACGGTAAATGAATCGACATTTTTTTAAAATAATATTTTGGCTGTTGTAGTTTACACCAGCTGTGTGAGGCTACAAAACCAAATGTCCTTAAAAAAAAAAAAAAAAAAAAGAGGGCATAAATGTGAATTTTACTTAGTTACTACTTTGACTGTGGTAAAATGAAAATAGACGTGCTGTAACAGGCTACAACCAGAGGGCACAGTAATGTTTCCTTTCACCCTCATAGCAGTCTTAGTCATTACTGCACCTTCTGTTCAAACTGTGACTTCATTGAATTCCACTGAATGTCCCACTGCTTATTCACCTCCAGTACCTGTGCAGAAACATGACGCAAAACAAACGAGCATATAGGAAACTCATTGACTATACTATCCAATAGTAGGACTGGTCTCAACAAGAGGAAAAGACTTGCATCTTTTCTTTGCTTCTCGAGGAGCTTTATCTTCTTTTCATAAACCTCGACGTCACAAGGTTTGTTTGGACTTTTTTCAGCAGCTTTTCCACTCTGGGGGCACACAGAACATTTGTTGCATTACATACAGTACATCCCACAGTGGGATGCTTCATTGAGCAACTGAGTCAGTGAGCTTAAAGATTTTTTTTTCTTTTTTTTTTTGTCATGCACTTATTAGTTTGAGGTTTCTCTGCATGCCATAGATGTATATTTTTCACTAATTTTGTCAGTATGCAAGCAATAAAAGAGTAATGATGACCTACGTTTGTAAAATATTGTCTGTATGTGTGACAATTTTAATGGAAAAAAAATGACAGCTTGATCATTTCATTTTAGCTACCTTCTGAGGGGTAGAGGCTTCTATCTTCGGTCTCACCGTGGTACATTCTTCTTTAACGGTCTCATCTTTGGTTTTGGGAGCTTCAGTGTCAGATGCTGCCGCAGATGACGATGATGACGATGACGCTGCAGCTGCTGCTGCTGACGTTGACGCCACTGCTGCGCCACCTGTCACAAGTTCCTTCAGTTTCTGATTTTCCTGCCTGAAAGCACCAGTACAATGAACATTTTATTGAACAGGACCTGCGAACAAGGCCCTGGTCCAAGTTCAGGATATATTTGGGTACCGGTAATACCTTACCATTTCCAAAAGGCGTAACAAATTCAATCAACAATATTCCCCGGCAAAAGTGAAAGCATGTGCAGCTGGCAAGCAGCACAAAGATATGTGGTACTGATCACACAACTGACTTACGATTATTTTCTTGTCAAAGGATAACGTGTTTGTTTGATTATAATTGAAAGTTTCATACGTGTTCCTGGAGTTTAGTAAAGCTCAAGAAAGCAGAACTGTCAAGAAGGGCCTAAATGTTGTTGGGCAGTTTAACACCACTGTTAATTACTATCACAATAATAAACAGGTTGTTAAATAAACACCCTTCCAAGTGTGTCTCGCCAAAATAAATATGATTACTTTTTCAAAATGCAGAAGTTTCCATATAGATCTTGCATTACAGATTACATTGTGCAGGTCGTGCTAATGTAACTGGTCAGTGTATATACTCACTTTTTATTAATTAACTGATGAAAAGTTATTATTATATTATTGTGCATGAACAATTTCAAAGTGTTACAAGATAAAAGTAGATATAAAAATTCCAGTTTTAAAAAAATACTACGACTAATCTACTAATCATTGATTTCTAAAATGAAGATGAGTTAAGACCATTGTTGGAAAGAAAATTACCAAGCGTCAAACCAGGGCGGAATAAATAAATAAAAATATTACCTCAGCTGTTCCAAGTCTCGATTCCTGATATGATGATCCTCTTCCATTTTCTTCCGCAGCTCATTGTTCTCCTCTCTAAGCTGTTCACATAGAGTCTGTACGAAAAATGTTGGTTGAATTCATTGTAAACATATTCTATGTCATCTAGCTGCCAACACTATAAGAGATTGCTCTTTCAGTGAACGAGTGTGAGAACAGAATGAAGAAATGCCACCCAGTCTTACGAAGTACATGCGAGTGCATACACAAGCCTTCCTATGTGACGTGGAAATCGTTTTTTTCCCTCTCTAATTTGCATACACAACTAGCAAAACCCATTGTGCAAGAACAAAAAAAAAATAAATAATGTGGTATGAGCCTACTCTGTTTAGAACTGCAGTATGAACTACTGGAAAAATCACAGTATGAATCTTGACACAAGAAACACAAATATGGAATCAGCCAATCGAAAAGTTAAGACCATCTGTCTGAAAAAGTATTTACCAAAAAAAATGACATCCTGAGTAGGGCTGAACAGTTACGGGTTTCAAATTCAAATTAACATTGGCAATGTAGTAAATATAATTTTCAAATTACACATGCTGAGATTTGGGAAATGTGTTTAATTTTGGTCGGTCGGTCGGATTTTTTTTCTATATGTATGGCATGTATATTTCATTTATTTAGTGTCTACTGCAGTGCTTAAGAAATGCAGTCTACGTGTTTACCCATCTGTTTCATGAAACATTAAAAAGTTAAGGTGATAAAGCCACAGATTAATTTGCAATTTTTTTGTAATTGTGATTTATGACTTACTGATTTATGTTTACGTTTGGTAGACTTTTGTGTAGTTGCCGTATTCAGTGCTTAAAACGCAGCAAATGTTAAAGGAACAACACTAACTGAAGTAGAAAAATAAACTGTCTTTCATATTAATTCATGGTTGATTTGCTTTAATTTTAGCTTTACCTATGATTAACCTATAATACCAATTTTATTGGATTTCAGAGTATTTTTCAAAACCGTTCAGCCCTAGTCTTTAGCCAAAATGTTAAAGAAAGAAAAATCGACCGAGGACGGCAAGGCTGGTCAAAACGTCACAGTCATCATAGCCCCACCCCAAAAAATACCATGCAAAAATGCCCCCTAGGGCTTTGCATGTAGGGAGCAATTTGTTTGAATGTTGACTATGTAACTCCACACCCTTTACAAAACAGACGACATCATGTCTTCTGTTGTGGCTCTACTGTAATTCCTACCTTAGAAAGCAGAAAACTGTCAGATCAACTCTTCCTATGTTGGTGCCATTTAGAACAGTATTTCCAAACCAATCAAATGTTTGCAGTGAGAATTGTAAAAACGCATGCGACCCAAATGAGCCACAAATTTGTTCTTGAAGCTTAATTGTGGTGCTCAATTTGCATGCAAATTCTCATCTCTCACACAAAGAAACGTCTGCATTTATGCTATTTCTCCCAATTCAAACTGGTCACATACCTGTAGGAGGGATGTCCTCAGTTCATTCTTTTGGACCTTTGAGGAAAGATGGTGAAACTCCACAGCCATTCGACCCAGGTGAGCTAACAGCTGGTTTGGGTTGGACTCTTCTGCGAATATGCTGAAGGAGCTCTCCAATTTCTTCAGCTGGCTAGCCAGCTCGACGTTCTCCTGAGGCAAGAGAGGGATGACTCCTATTGCAGACCGGGCCTGAAATTAAGCACACCCGCCCTGTTAAAAGTCAGTCGATCAAACTTCTCTTTCAAGCTGACTCAGTATATATAATATGCATTAAAAAAAAAAAAAAAAGGAATCAGGCTGTAGGAATCATCATGCTACAACTTCTGTCAAACCAGTTGAGCTAGCTGGGAGAGAGAAGAAAAAAAAAAAAACAATAATGGAAGTTGACCAGAGATAGTGACTAACAATCTAACCGCAAATACACAGGTCACATGTGGTAGTCCGAGTTATTTTAGAATATGACCACATCACATTAAATAGTATTCTGGTCGAGTATCTAATGACCACATTCCTTAGGATGCAACATGTGACTGAATCATGTGTGATTCCAGTCAGTAATAATCCTGGACTTTCCCTGGTTGACTCAGGCTAAAACCGCCAGTATTGAATGAGTTACCGGGTTACTTCACCAGGACAGGTTTCTATTGTTGGGAAAATGGCTATTTCGAAAAGGGTGTACATATAGCCTGAAGTAGATGACACATTTATCAGAGGCATAAAACTGAGACAAGTTTTAAATTCTACTTCTAAAATGGAAGCTCAAGTTATAAGTGTCAAAGTAAGATTGGTACATACAGTCAAGGCATCTGACGTCCTCCTTTCCATATTGACCGCTTCGAACTCTGATAAGGTGTCCTGTAAAAAGCCGTCGCGTTAGGCAACACCAGCCAACACCCCCATCAATAAAAGTTCCACCAGTCAAAATGTAACGTTGCAATCCTCGAAAAGTTCACACTCACGTTAAGTCTGTTGGCCTGCATGGCCCTTGCTAAACAGCTTGCATCTGCTTCTTTCGGCTCAGCAGTGGGATGCAAACAAGGTTTACCTTAGCGTAGGGTGGGGGGGAGGGGGGCATCAACACCATCGTTGTGTAAATATAGCCAGTGTCACCCACAAATATGAAAATAAATGACACCTACTCTGCGTTTCTGTGTGAGCGTGTACACCAGCGCACAGACTGGCAGCAAAGCTGGAGGACTTGAGGGCCTCGTTGTCTCTCACAAGTTCCTCCACGCGCTGACGAAGCCTCGACGCTTCTAATTGAGACTCTTCAAGTAAGTCACCTGCAGATAGATGGCTGCTTAGTTGAACAAAGTACAGTTTCAGCAAGCTTGGAAGTATGTCAATGCCAGCAACAAGAATACAATACTTTGAAGAACATGTAACACTCCTAAAATGAGTCACAGGCAGTGCGATAGTCAAAAACTACCCGTGTTCAGGTTTTACTACATTTTTTGTTTTTATGTGCTGCATGTCAGTCACTCCTGTATTCCCATCATTTGAATATGAGAGAATCTTTTCTGACACCAATCATCGTGCGAGTGCGCTGGATTTCATGCATTTTGACAATTGATTCCCAACCAGAGTTATAATTTTTTTGGTTTCATTTTTATTTTGTTTGAACTTTTGTTCTTAAAATTCTGCTCGTTTTAATTTGTTTTTAGAGACAGTTTGCTCGTTTCTATTTTTTTTTTTTTAATATTTGTTTTAATGTAGTCTTACTAGTTTTAGTATTCGCTTTTTTATACGGAGTCTTCGTTGAGTGCAAGATAAAAAAAAATGTTTTAAAAAGGGCCACAAAGTTTTGTGCAACATCGAAGAGTAAATTACAATTCCCATACGACTGTTTGACTTTCCTTCTTCTGTGCAGCCATACAGTAATACTGAAATAAATACATTTAAAAGAAACCCTGAAAACTCATCAATGGTATTAACCGTCAAAGACAAAAATGAAGGACTTTTTTTTACTATGTTTATAGTTTTATTTAGTTTTATAAATGTTAAATGTAGTTCCAGTCAGTCATTGTATTTTCATTGGCACAATGTTTTATCAATTTTAATTTTAGTTATTTTGGTAACTATAATAACCTGGTTCCCGATACAGCATTTTATCAATAAAATGCTCTTGTTTAATGACAATATAAATGTTAATGATTGATTTGATTGCTCTGACAGGTGTCTCAATGAACTTCAATCTTTCTGCCACTATACATTAATCCAACAACAACAAAAAAGCACACTAGATTCACTACTCTGCAGTAAACTTCATAGAGTAAACAAACAATCCAGGCCTACCTACAGTTTGCTGCCAAAACAGCTTAAGTAATGCAAAACTGATAAGGCTGAATTAGTCAGCAAAGTCTGATTTTAAACTAGAAAAGAAATAACTTCAATCTGTTGTTAAAAATGCACTAATTATACGCCTTATAGCACTGACTGATGCCTGTCTTGATGTTTGTAAGGCACAACAGTAAATCTTAAATTTATTTGAATTCCCCTTCCTAGTAGAGCAGGCATCAATGAGCAGCAGACATCCATGGCGGACCCTCATAGAAGCTTACCAAGGCTCTTCAGACCCTTCATCCTCTCTCTCAACATGCTGTTCTCCTCCAGGAGCTGTCGATAGCTGCTTCCTCCTGCAGCCTCATCCCTGGACTTGACATCACTCCCACCCGGATCGTAGATGCGGTACGGGCCTTTTCCTTCCATCATTTGTTCACTTGCTAAACATGATCCTCAAAACTGAAGAGAGATTGATAAAGAAGTATTTTAAATAATAACTCATTGTCTTGTGTCTCATTCTGGTGTCGGTCCAAAACAGAGCGGAATAAAAAGACTAAACAAAACAACGTTTCTCTATCCCTTTGGCATAAAATACACGAATGGATTAATTTACTTTTTTGTGTGTGACGGTCATGTTTGATCACAATGAAAAACAATGCACACACATTTTGTTCATTGCAACAGGAGTGACTTTAAAAGCATTAGTAGCAGTATTGTTATCTCCCTCACTGTTAACAAGAAATATACTTGTAAGATTGGTTGCACTATTTACAGTATGCAATGGGAAGCACTGTACGAGCATTGTTTCTTAATACAATGGATCACTACAGCATTCACGGCAAATGATGTCGACCACAAAAAGACCTACTTGTATATTATACGATGAGCTCCAAAAGAGCCTATACCAAAGAGTCCCGACGCAAAATAACAAAGTGATAGAGACGTTGCTTGTTCAAGAAGGCTATTATTAGTTTTTGCTGTTGTCATGCAAATGACTAGCAACGTTTAGCTATCAGCTAGCTAACGGTTGATAACAATGGGAGACAGGAAGCAGATAGCTCTCCTTTTGTTTTAAAACCCCTTAACACACACACTTTTGCCCAAGCACTCCGTTCGTCAGAAAGCGTAGGGATACCTGACAAAGCAACAAACAAAGCGGTGTCCTTTGACATAATATACCTTTCCGCTAGCGGCGGCCTCTCGTCTCTGTGCCAAGACATCTACTGCGGAAGTGGTCTGTTGCTCGCCGCCGTAACACGGGAAATTCCACCTTGCAACGTTTGATGTAAACAGCGGTGACTGACAGTCGAAGCGGCCAATCAGTGCCCAGAAAGGAGGAGCCAACTAGCCTTCGATTGTAAATACTGCTTCACGTTTTCAAACGACTGTATTCCTTAAATTGAGCCAAAAAAAAATAATCTTATAAGTAAAATGTTCTACTCAAATGTTTATTGAAGTGGTGTTATGCAGTTGTTTTCAACTCTAATACATTATCTTCTGAGCAGGAATGGGCAACTTCAAATACACGCATACATATACAGTATACATACAGTACATACATACATAAATGTGGATCGGAATGACCAGGGAAAAATGGGAAAATGTGAATCAGTGGGTGCCGAATTGTGAACATGCAGGCTGGAATGTAGTTTTAACAGAGGTGGGCAAATTACAAAATGTTGCTGGTAGAAGCATTTGTCATCTGTCAGCGGCCGAGACACCCGGCTGTCATTTTTTTTTTCTAGCAAGGGACTCAGTTTCTTCCCTTGCTTAAAATAGATTTGGAGGATGAAGGGCTCTGTGGTGCGGGCTTCTTTGGTTGTATCAAGCATTTGCACTGAACTAGAAGTGCAATCACAATCAAGGCCAGGTCAGCAGTACAGCATTTGTCATCCTGATATAAAGATATAAAGTATATGGAGGCATATGAAATAGTGATTTCATATTTCCTGTTGCGTGAAATGCCATAAAATTGTTAAAATTGTGAGTATATCTATTTCATCTGCTTCCTGACCACTGTCGGGGTACTCATGAGCAGAGGTTCTCAACCGTTTGATATCTTCCGTGACATCTTATGGGAAAAATCTTTGGCTTCGTCTCCTGTCAATTGCCCAAATTCCCATTTCAATGGAAGTTCAAATCACATCTGAACACATAAGTGAACATGCACAGCATAGATTAAAGTTAGGTCCCACAAGGTAATTACATTGAAGTTATCATAACACAACCCATTTTTCATTTTGTTGCAAGTTGAGTCTGGGCCTGCTGAACCTCGAAAGAAAAATTGGCATACATGTTGAGGAGGCAAGATAGATTGGAATAATGTAAACTCAGGCAACATCCATCCATCCATTTCTGATCCGCTTATCCTCACAAGGGTCGCGGGATGTGCTGGAGCCTATCCCAGCTGTCTTCGAGCAGTAGTCGGAGTACACCCTGAACTGGTTGCCAGCCAATCGCAGGACACACATAGACGAACAACCATCCACGCTTACACGCATACTGAGGCACAATTTAGAGTGTTCCATAAACCTGCCACGCATCTTTTTAGAATGTGGGAGGAAATTGGAGTACCCGGAAAAAACCCATGCAGACACAGGGAGAAAATGCAAACTCCACACAGGAAGGCCGGAGCTGGAATCGAACACTGCACCTCTGCATTGTGAGGCTGACACGCTAACCAGTCGACCACCGGGCCGCCCTACTCAGGCAACATATGAAGTTTGATATGATGAGCATCTCTTGGAAGTCCGTTGATCCTGTATTTTTAGACTACCGGAAATACCTATTGATGCTTAAAAGGTAAGCACCACTGTAAAGACTGATACGAATCTCAAAAATGAAGTTGGTATGTTGTAAAGATAAGGCATGAGATCTCAAGTGAATTATATAATAATGCATCGTAAATATAATAGTACTAAATAGGTAGGTGTCTGCATATCAGTGCAAAAATCGTGATTAAGGTCCATGCATTTGTCACAGAGAAATTGAACTTACAAAATGTTTGTGAAATGTATATCAGCAATAAATTACACACTATTGCTCTTACAGTATGATATCAGCAAAATGTATACATTAAGTGAAAAATGATGGCAGTGGAGCTTTTGATTAGTATCTCAGTATTATTTTATTTTGTGTGTTCTGTATTTGAAAAGAAAAACTAGCTTTCAGCCTTTTCGTAGTGTATAGAGAAATATATTCATTCATTCACTTTTGGCGGAGATTTATAGCATATCATAACAGACGCCATATGCATCCATGTAAAGCACTAGACTGTATGATTATCAGATGTGGGCGGAGTGGCCAAAAAAATGGAGTAAAATAAGAGTTTAGAATATGACCCATCTAAAAGTATAAAAAAGTAGACTTAAAAAATACTTAAGTTAGAGTATTGAGTGACAAAAAAAAATTCAAGTAGTAAGTAACTGGTGTGTAGCTTCTAATTTATCTACCGGTATTCAGTGACTCAATCAGGGAGGAGCAACTTAAATGCTGGAGGAGCCACAATTTTTCATCAGCGCTACTTGGGGACCATATAGGACCACCCAACTCCTAATCAGATACGTGACAAAAATGACACTTTTATGTGGAAAAAATACTGTACGTGTATACGTGCTCTTCATATATGTTCAGTTCGTTCTGTCTTTCATGGCCCTCTGAATAGGGATCTTCATCAGCATGGAACAATCACCCGCTATGTTCTCTTTGATTATTTATTGAGGCACACAGCAGGTAATAACCTAAAAGTAAGCATGAATACAACAAAAAATAATGTGCCTATCGTCATGCTTCACAATGTAAATAATGTAATAGACATGAATTCATTAACTTAATACCTTCATCTTACCAACAATTTTATCAAGCATAATACTGTATTATCACTCATGATTTTATGACAACCCATTGATTTTAGCATGATGTATTGTCATTGTCATCATTATTTCTTGGAATGTTTGAAATGTAATCAAAATTATTTTATAATGTCTTCAAGATTCATTGTCTAAACATCATGAGGACTCCAAATCCCAGCGGTCAAACCCGGGAGCAAAGCGCCGGCACTCCTCACTCTCGGCGTAAAGCACAGTCGTCATTCGAACTTTCCAATGCAGCCCGAAAAACATGACGCGCCAACACTCCAACAGAAAAGAACTAAGCATGGACACCACTGTAATTGCAAGTCCTGACTTTATCACTTTTGCCCACGTTGTTTAAAAGCGACTCCAGCGACTGTTTGCACTACCGGGTGCGAACAGCTAATAAGCGTTAAGCGATTCAGCAAACGCAAAGCGCCGCGGACACACTGTAAAGCAGACAAACAAAGCAAGCAAGCATGATTGAACCTAAAAGATAGTTCTGACAAAGAAAAGCGGACATAACAAACGAAGTTTACCATTGGGGTTATGCTGACGACGAAGTTAGTGGTTTTCTACTGAATAAAACCGCGCCACTTTTTTTTTAATACGTCAAGTGAATGGTCACTCAGTGGCAACCCGATTTTAAAGCCTAGGGTAAATCCAGCACATTTTTCGATGCATGTATAAAAGATCCGCTGTGCTAACACGAGAACAAAGTTTTGATGTAAACAACATAACCACGAACTGTGATTTTTGTTTTCTCAGTGCAAAGGGCTGTCTTGCATAAAAAATACAATTCAAGATTGGCACAAAACTGCTGAGCGGTATACCAACATTAGATGCAAGAACTAATCTTGTGGATTTTTTTCAAACAAATCAACTCAAAATTCAAATATTATTGAGTTACTATGTTTGTGGTGGTTAACTTGTATAGCGCTTTTTCACCAACAAGCCACTCAAAGTGCTTGAACGTTGAGTCCTCATTCACCTACTGATGATGCGGCATCTGGAGAGATTGGGGGTTCAGTATCTTGCTCAAGGACATTTCGACATGGTCACAAGGGCCAGGGGTTGAATCCACAACTTCAGATTTCAGACACTATCATTCTACCACAGAGGCAAGCCACCCCACATTGACTCACACTTTATTCCAATTTCGCCCAGAAATATCAGGCCTCCTTATGTAATACAGGTCTGCCATTTAATAGTGACTGATGATATTACAATGTAAAACTACAGTTGACCCCCACATTCGCGGTTCTGTACCCACAGATTTACAAATCTGCAGATTCCTTTTTTCTTTCATTTTGTTTTCAATATTTTTCACTATCTTGGGTTTTTGTCATTTTTTTGGATCATGGATGGATGGATGGATTTCCTTCCCCATTTCCCCCATTTTTCGTGGGAAACGTATATCGAATGTTGGTCCTCGGAAGCAATCGTTGCGACTGGCTTGATTTTGAATTGAGGCTGGCTTACCGATTCTGTCTTGTGCTGGAGTCCAAAATTCAGTGCTCATATGCACCGCCGCACCCCTTATGCGCGCTTCTTGTTACGTATACTGTGTGTATGAATTTTATTTCATGAAACCTTGACGATGGATCCTATGATAAACAACGTCTTCTCAGTTACAGAAGGGGTTACGAGCATGAGCACTCGGCCAGCGCACATGAACATGTCCGCCCTGAACTCTTCCCTTAAACTGTGTCAAGTCCCTATCCTGTGAAAACCTCTACGCAAACTAAAAGATGCTGGGTTGTTTTCCAAACGCACTTGTTTTGAACAGATTGGGTTAATTTTACCCAAGGTTGGAATCATTATTTTGAGAAAAGTCATTCTGAACCCACATTTTCCCATTTATCATTTTTATCATCATTATTTTGATCATGATCATAAGAAAGTTAGTCTGTGATTTGTTATTTACAACACATGAAGCCTCCACATAACTTGTCTGCAAAGTCCAAAGTTGTGGAGCCGAACACAACATTTCCCCTAAAATGTTGTGAAAAAGAGTCAAAAAAATTGAAGTGATTGAAGAGATGTGTTAAACTAGTGAAAAGTGGGTAAGCGAGGCAGTAAATTATTGACATTTCAAAAGAGACAGAGGGCCATAAACGCAAGTAGGCCAGCCTTTTTTGCATTTCCTAACAGCAGAAAACAACAGCTGACAGTCCTCAAACAAAAGCTGCTCATCTTTTTGTAATCTTGAGCAAAATGTCTAATTTCATCTCTTCCATGTAGTCTTGAACACACAAATAATATTTAAGTATATATATATTTTTTTCCTTTGGCCCAAACATCAGGCCAACATTCTGCTGACATGTTTGAGGATTTGGAAGATGATTTTGAAATAATCTATTTTAAAAAATGAATACAAATCAATTGTGAGCTTTCTAATGAAGCACAATAAAAGGTAGTATCATGTTTCCTTAACATACTGTACTACCGTATGCATCTTGCATGAAAGAATAGAGCTAATTCAACAGGATGCGAGTTCTTGCCGTGTGTGTGTGTGTGTGTGTGTGTGTGTGTGTGTGTGTGTGTGTGTGTGTGTGTGTGTGTGAAGAACCCCGAAGATAACACAAAACAATTTAGATAACGGACATTTAGGAGAAAACATGCTAGAACGTTTCAAAATATTAAACCGGTATGAACAACTCACCCACTCATTTGGCTTGTGTCGGAGAGGCATGCACTTTTTAAGGAAACTGGTGAATAGGAGGGAAGCAATTTCACTGTGAGACGTGGGGAATTCCCAAAACCAAGCGAAATGGCCTGACAAAGTAGGCTCAGTGTGAACAGAACCGATTGTGTCTCCAACTTTATGTTCCTCTTTTGGGGAGTGACTAAACACATACTGGAAATAAACAAATATTTGTTTTTAATTAGAGTGTAGTACCCGAGGGTCTTAAGTGCATCAACAGAAACGGCCACGCTAAAAATAATGGCCGATTTGTGCCCAGTAAAAAAGATATGCAGGTTGCCAAACATTTTAATAAAATCTCTTGTACTCATGTCAAGATTACATAGAATGGGTGGGAAGTTCTAATGTCAGAACACCGAATGTCGTTAACAGGCCGGGACGTGCAACTAGCTGCAGCACTTTTTTTGGCCTTGGATTTTGGCTTTCTGCAGGGGGATTTCCTCGCTACACCTCTTTTTTTTCTTTTCTTTTTTAACGCAAAGAAAGGCTGTGGCAGCTTCACTCCCACATGCTGTATAGTGTATGTAGTGAACTACAAGGGAGAATGTGTTGCTCTCACATCAGGCTTGTTTTGGCCTTCAAGAGTGTCAGTTATACTTAATAACAATGTACTTACCGACTTACAAGCTTACTTTTCATTGTCTGTTTTTAATGACTTTTTTTCTTTTAACCTACTTGAAGTACTCCATACCCATAGTCATACTTTGACAAACATTTGCCTGCACATAGCAAAAGTGAAGCAGTATTGACTTAGAGGGAGTTTCCTCACGGTGAAGTAGTTCCCGTTCTGCTTATTACATTGACATTGTGCCAGTATCAGCACAATAAATTAATGAACTGTCCGCCAATATGCAAATTCGAGCACTTTGCTTTGTTCACACAGGATGTGGTGAAAATGGAATACACGTACAGGGAGATTTTAAAACTTTCAACTACATTTGCGCATGAATAATGAAAGACACCAGATACGAATGACTTTATTTAGTTCTGTATAATCACAATGATGCTTTCAATGGCTTCTTGATGTGTCGTGGGAAAAAATGTTTTGCCTTCAAATGGCTTGGCTCTGTGATTGAAAAAAAACAAAACAAAACAAACAAACAAACAAACAAAAAAAAAAAAAACATGTCCTGACAGGATTTTCATGTGACCAGAAAACTATCTTGAAAGATGTGGACATACAGTTAGTTTTGGCAGACAAGCAGCAACAGTTTTGTGTGCTGACAACAGATATCGTCCACCACATTTTCACTGTGATGGGATGTGGAGATCTTCAATCCTCCCCTCCACAGAGCACCAGCAGGGTTTTGCGGTAATCTCCTGAAGTGTCACCCTGAGTACACAATATACATACATATACTTATTTTTAAGTTTTAAAAATCATCTTTGTCATGGTGAAAGCATTTCATCTGAAACACCATGCAAAAAAACAAACCATCTTTTAAAAACAACATTTCAGAACTGTTACAAAAAGTGCAAAAACCCTAAAGCCATAAATGGTCACAAGAAATACTCAACATTTCTTTGATAGCATTTTGTACGGATCTCAGCAGACTTGAAAATGTTCCCCATCCTTGGTGAATAATATTTTTACTTTTTTTTTTTTTTTTTTTAATTAACACTTAAAAACTAATCGCGACACTAAGTCATTACAGTGTACACCGTAGACAGAAACAGTCTCGAGAGCCCTGCTCAAATGGCAAGTTTTTCGTCCGTCCATCCGTTTACTGATCCGCTTATCTTCCCCACGTTCGCGGGATGTGCTGGAGCCTATCCCAGCTGTCTTCAGGCAGGAGGTGGGGGACACCCTGAACTGGTTGCCAGCCAATCGCAGGGCACACATAGATGAACAGTCATTCACGCGTACAATCAAATCTAGGGACAATTTAGAGTGTTAAATTGACCTGCCAGACATGTTTTTGGAATGTGGGAGGAAACCGGAGTACCCGGAGAAAACCCCTGCAAACACAAGAAGAACATGCAAACTCCACACAGGAAGGCCGGGGCAGGAGTCGAACTCTGCACCTCTGCACTGTGAAGCAGACGTGCTAACCACTTGGCCCCCCCCACCCCCCTTCCATTTACCATTAATAATACATAGAAGCTCATGCTATTTTAACATAATAGACAGACTGACAGGAGTGTTGTTTTATAATTGCTGAAAAGTAAGCCATCAAAATCTAACCAAGTACCTGTCTATTAAGTCAAACCACTCATTTTAGTAGGGATGTGTTTGCAAGATGTCAGTGTGGCCAACATTATTGTGACACTTGAAGTGTATACGTAGCGGAATCTGGAAGTGGTTTCATAATTGGAAAATATTTTTGCAATGCCAATATGAAGCAATGTGCTTATTAATATGGATTAATGTCACAGTCATTTCATGTGGAAGCTATAATAGATAAGTTACTGGGTACTTCCTGTTTGTAGAGCCGTCAGCCAATCATGCAACAGATACAGAAAGGAAGTTGAGCATGCAAGGGAAATTCCTGAACAGCTGTGCACAAGCCACAGACCCACAGTCCACCGCAAGGAATCTATAGGTTACCGCGGCTTCATCGCCTTAGCAGAAGACAACATAATAGCACAATGCGACAGAACAAATGCAAGAGGAAAAAAAAAAAAGCAGGCAGGCGTGTTAGTGGACATCGACGCAGACTTACGATCATTGTCTCTACCTTGATGAATTCATGCAGGGAGGTGTCTTGCGTTTCTTTGAACTCTTTACGAATGTTGAAAAGGTCGATCTCGCTACGGGACACCATGATGCGGATCAACGCTCTGTCGTCTGTGCCGAGACCCTGGAGAAAAACAGAACAGAACAGACATCAACTTTGATTATAATCACTTATGTACATACCCCGATTCCAATGAAGCTGGGATGTTGTGTATAACGTCAATAAAAACAGAAACCAATAATTTACAAACCCCATTCAAATCATTTTTAAATGAATACTGTACACGATAAAGACGTATATAAAATAACCACGGAAAAAAAAAATATATATATTTTTTTTAATTTAAATTTTTTTTAGGGGGGGGGGGAGGATATTCAGTCATTTTGAATTCGTCTGCACCACATTCCAAAAAACCTGGGACAGGGGCATATTTACTATTGCGTTACATCACACTCATGAAGCATTTGGGAAGTGAGGACACTCATTGCTGAATCTTTGCAGGTGGAATTCTTTCCCATTCTTGCTTGACAACAACTTCAATTGCTCGACAGTCCAAGCTCGGTTTTTGTTCCATTTTGTGCTTCATAATGCACCACAGATTTTCAGCAAGAGACATGTCTGGACTGCTGGCAGACCAGTCTCGTACTTGCACTCTTTTATGCTGAAGCCACTCTGATGTAATTGTCTTGCTGTGATGGCATTGTCTTGCTAAAATAAGCAGGGCCGGCCATGAAAAAGACAATGTTTGAGTGGCAGTGTACTGTTCAGCATTAATGGAGCCTTCACAGATGTGCAAGTTACCCATGCCATGGGCACTAACACACCCCCATACAATCACAGACGCTGGATTTTGAACTTTGTGCTGATAATTATCCAGATGATCCTTTTCCTGGACATGATGGTCATAATTTTCCAAAATAATTTGAAATATGGACCTGTCAGACCACAGCACACTTTTGCCCACTGCATCAGTCTATCTCAGATGGACTCGGGCCCAGCGAAGCCGGCGGTGTTTCTGCGTGGTGTCGATATATGGTTTTCACTTTGCGCAGTAGACTTTGAACTTGCATTTGGACACATCGCCACAAATTGTGTTAACAATGGTTTTCTGAAGTGTTCCTGAGGACAAGTGGCAATATCCTTTACACAATTTTGGCGATTTTCAACGCAGGATTACCTGAGGGATCGAAGGTCACGGGCATTTTCGGCCATGCCGCTTTTTGATGATATTATGGACCCTGTTATTCTGCCCAGTGCAAGTTAGCGCAAATTTTTTAGTTTAATTGTGCGCATGGGTGGTATTTATAAAAGGTTTTGATGTATTTATAGACTTTGCACTGATAGAATTTGACGTAAGGGGCATTTAAAGCCATTGTGTGATGGAAGCAGCCAACTCTTGGCTAACTGAAGTGCCTCTCCTCACTCCCATTAAACTCAGGGAGATGGAAGTGCATGATGCAGAGGCCGATAGTGATTCTCTGGGGTCCACGCACAAAGTGTGTTTATACCAGTAAACTGTCAGGTCTCACTTATGGATGTTGTAGTTGGCCGTGCGTGTGACTATTGTGCATCCGGCAATTGAGACCAAAATACAATCCTGATCGATGAATGAAATACAACAACATCCACCACGCGTGAATGTGTCTGCATGTGCCTCGAACAAATCCGCAATATTTTTTAAGTGTTCCCCAACTTTGCCAGCCTTTTTTTGAGTTTCCCTGCTTTTTGGAAATGTGTTACAGGCATTACATTCAAAATGAGAAAATATTTGAATAAACTGCAACAAGAAATTTAACATTCAGCTACGTACAGTAGTAATGTTAAACATAATGTACACATTCAATATCTTATCCTTTACATTTTACACAGTGCCCGGACTTCATAGGAATTACACTAAAGTAAGTTTTGGTGAGACCTCTTATTACGCTCCCTCAATGAACACTATTTCCATCTTTGGGAAGTCTTTTTCCTGCACAGTGAAAGGCCCGATAAAGTCATGCTTTGAGTGTAGTGCAAAGGAATTTGGAGTCCTGACCCTTAACCAAATGGGATGGACAGGAACACTGAGTCTTCCCGGTAGGGGAAAATCTGAACCTGGGATGGTGACCCCAAACTATATATTGTCCCATTTCACTTTCTATAGTGACAATGGTCTGGTGCCCTAATATTTTTGTCCATCAAGTATAACTCAAACATTGTCCACCACACATATTTTAGCATCTTCTTTTGCTTTCAAGGCCATGAGATGTGTTGTCATAGTCAATGCACTCTGCATACCTTCATGGCTTTGTACAAGCGGTCTGCAAAATAAGAAGGCTGGTTTTTTACACTGCGGACTGCAACGAAAAGAGAGCAAGTTGAGGTGAAATTCCAAATCGGGGGTGTTGCTGTAAAGTATTGAACGATTTGTTGCGATCCATTTCAATGTCTGATATTACCTATGGCATAAAATGCATTTTTCACATCTCCTGACATTTCCTTCTTGATGATCTGTTCAATGTCCTTATTGGAGAAGCGGACAAACTCCTGGAAAACTGAAAAGAGTAGAAAAGGTAATGATCACCTTTTGGCTAATTTGAACTTGTAGAGCACTGACGACATAAACATGTCAGGGGCAGTTTACCTTTCCTCAGATGAGCAAAGCTCCTGTTGCACAAAATACTCATGAACTTCATTACCCTGTCATCAGAATCAGCATTACATGCATCAGCAAGTTCCTATTGATGAGAAGCAGAGCAACAGGTAGAAATCAGACGTCACACTTTTTTTTACCTTCCGAGATCCGTTTCATATGAAACGTTTACCCACCTGAGCATCTGTATTCGCTCTTTCAAAATCTGCAGGGCCGTCTTCTCTCGCACCCTGAGCAAGGTGAAAAGGAATGAATTGTTTTGCAATATTGTTTTGACAGACAAAAGATATTTGCCATGTCACCATTTCACCAGAATGTTCCTGTCATTCAAGATGGGTGACCTATTATTCCCATTGGATCTCTTAACATTTGAAGTTTAAAAAATATATATAGAATTTGAGATAAGACGCTGTCTTAACATCGTGGAATGGATGTCATAGTGCTTGAAGATCGTACCATAAACTAAACTGGATTGTGCTTCCATTCCGAATTCTCATGGCCCTAATTTGCATATTTCCGAGTTTGCGACAGTGGTTTCCTTGGGCTTTTTGACATTGTGAAATATTTTCTCAGTTTTTAAAAGGGAATAACCATTACCAGCATGGTGGGGTAGCGATAAGCATCTATCTGTCGATCTCGGTTCTGGCCTTCCTGTGCGGAGTTTGCAAGGTTTCATCTCACATTCGAAAAACATGCATGTTAGGTTGCTTCACGTATCTAAATTGTCCAGAGGTTGTTTATATGTGTTGTCTGACCATTCCAGGTTGTACCCTGCCTCTCGGCAAAAATTCAGCTGGGACAGGCTTCAGCGCACACAAGACCCAAAATGAGGACGATTGCTATCGAAAATAGATGGCTAGAATAACCATCCTCAGTTAATGAGTCTCAGTTTTCCTGCAATTTGAAATATTGTTTCCCTCACATTGTGTTATTTCCGCACATATGTAATGCAAAGCATAACCATGAATAATATGACAAGACGATATGAACTAGACATTACCTGCACAAGGGAAACCAGGATACGGCAGAAGTGACCTGATGTGTCAGATTGAATTGCTGCCTCTAAAGACTGCTTGTAGGCTGTTGAAGTTCACGTGAGAATTTAGTGTATATGACATATGAAATGATCCTAAGACAAAGACATATGACACAATTTCTGCCACCAAGCTCACCTTCCTGATAGGCAGCATTCATGGCTTGTATTTCCTCATTGCTCCTGGTGACCAGGATCTCAATCAGCGCGTGTTCATCTGTTCCAGCGCCCTGTGGAAAAACACCGAAACGCTCACAATGGACGTGTCTTGTCAGGTAGGACAGCGTTAAGGCAGACTGAGTTTTACGTCAACACTCGGCCAAACGCAGGAGTGGCGTCACGTCACTAGGTCGTGCTGTGACAGGTAACTCCATGCACTCTAGCAATGTGGTACTATTTCCTCAATAATGGCAAATTTGGGCAGAACTGAGAAGAAGCAGAAATCAAACCGGAGTTTTGGAATTATGCCGTCCCCTAGTGTGTCTTCATGGTACTCTCCGTGGCCTGAAAGAGTCACGTGTGCAGTTTTCTCCAGAGCTTCTCGGATGTTCTAAACTCACTCAGTACAACTTGAATTATAATATTTGTTTCATGAAGTTATAACAATCCAGCCAATCATCTATATTTATCTTGGCTGCATTGCTTCCAGGACATGTGGATGTTGATTTTTGTACATACTGCCATGTCAATCCAGTCTGCACGGGGCTTTCTGAATCTGAAGTGCTGGCCAGTGTAACTGAAACTATATTAGCAATGGGACTATTTAACGAATCACACACCAAATTCGTCATCACAGAGCCAGAGCAAGGCCGCTGACCATGATAATGCAGCATTTTAAAACGGTACACGTGAGCTACGATAGTGATTTTTCTGCACCTGGCACGCTACAAAAGTGCATCGCTGCCTCCCACTAAGGGAGACAGTGATTTCCTCTTTTACAAACTCAGTCCTGTCTCATATCCAGTTTTTTTCTGTTTCGTTCATGTTGGGGTCCATTGTTCATAAAACAACTTTCAGTATGTTCTTGCATACATTACAATGATAATTAAAGCAGAATGTGTCCAGGATTTAAGCAAAAACATATCAATGTAGACATTACCTCTATGGCTTTCCTCATCATTTTGGCATCAAACTCAGTTGGGGTCAACATGAGACCAATGATCAGTCTTTCCAAGTTCTTTGACAGTTCAGATTTCAGATCCTTCATCAGATCCTGCAACCAAGCAGTTCACACATTTTTTAAAGTTTATATGATGAAACAGAAAAACATCCAATGTCAAGCAATCATCTCTTACCCTCCCCAGTAGTGATTTGAAAGTCTGTCTGATCTCTTGTCTCTGTGAATTGCTTCTGTGTGCAATGATGTCAATAATTGCATCTTCATCTGTTCCTATAGTACACGACAACTTTACAGTCATGTGAGTGATTCTATTTCAATATTTTATAAATGTTTCAACAGTAAAAACAAGGTTACAAACCGAATCCCTTCATGGCTTTTCTTAAAGCCTGCGCATCAGCAGCAGGGTCGAAGTTGGTTGAGGGGACAACTGTTGGCCTCAGCTGGTAGGGGAAATGTAAAAATGCACAAATTATATTCTAGGTTATATCATGAGGTTGCGGAAGATGGGTTCATTCTTTATCTGGCCAAAGAAGTGTTACAAAGGCAACCACACATACACATCTCACGTCAAATAGCATACTGGTCGCATGCTATTTAGTGAGTAGATTGAACATTCTGCAACAGCTCTGGAACGTTTTTTTGGAAAACAGGACCTCTTGGTTCGAGGTTGGATACCATGACACAGCCAACAATGAAATAGGGGGCCTGAAAAGCCCTTTTGTTTGTGTCAAACCAAATGTGGAATCTTTTTGACATTTGACTTTGAAGGTACAGTAAAGCAAAGCAAGAGAGCATAACTGCAATTAGCTGACTCCCAAGGCATGCAAGATTCCTGCAAGACTTGTGTATCACAGCCAAGGCAAACCATGCAATGACAACTGTAGTTTTCTCTCAAAGGGGGGGCGGGGGGGCAAACCTTGACTTTGGTCATGGAACTTATTTCCCACATCTTGTAGGCTATTTGAGCTGCTTCAGGGAAGAATTCTCCAGCTAGACTGCAATGATGAGTTTGACACAACACAGCATGCTGAGCACAGCTGGAACCTCACTTGAGACTCTTGATTCAAAGAAATAGAGCTCATTTATGTTGCCATGGCCCTCCTCTGAGATTGGGCTTTACCACCCTCATCAGGTTGCGACTGTAATTCAAAATGACAACTTACTCATCATCACCTCCACATAGATTCAACAGAGTCCTCTTGTAATCGCCTGATGTGTCGTCCTGTTTATAGCAAGCGCATATCAATGACGTACACATTCAGAGACGGGCTCTTCTGCTTTTCCAGTACCTTGATCATGTTGTAAAGTGACTTTTCATATCCGAGCCTGAAACACTCGCGAATATCCAACATGTCGATTTCAGCGCGACAAATCATGATCCTGATCAACGTGTTGTCATCTGTACCGAGACCCTGGGAATAAAGCACAGGCTTATTGTCAGGTGACAACATCCTGGGTTTTAATTGGAATGATCAGACATTTAGACTTACTTTCATTGACTTATAAAGGCGTTTGGCAAAGAACATGGGAACACTGCGGATGCACTGGACTGAAAGACATAGAGACAGTTGTTTACTTTCTGAATGCAATACTGTATGTGACATAGTAATAATTGAAAGTAATTACTCAGAAATGTATGATATGTAAGGTGTATTATGCCACTCTACTTGTGCACTACTTTTGAGTTACTTTCACCAAAACAGTCACAGAATTCTTGAAAAGTACATTTACAATGGAATATATAAATGCCTTGTCACAAGACGATGCCAAAACAACAGATACAAAGAAAATAAAACAGGTCTACTTTTCTTTAACATTTGATACCTTCACAAACTCAAACAATAGTTATTTTGGGCTGTCACAGATCACAATTAAAAAACAACAAAAAAAAAACAGCTCATTACATTATCAACGCTCCTCCTACTCACTTGCTGACAGCGCCTTTTAGTGAAATGGGCTATTTTTACTTTTAATTTTTTGGGGGGGCCTTAATTAAACAATTTTGAACACAAGGGGGGGGAAAACAGCAACATTTAATGTATAGCTAACGTCATACCTAAAGTGAATAGTTTTTGTTATTGAATTACTTTTGTTGCTTTTCTTTTACACCAGCGGAAGTCAGATGGCACCTTACCAACAGCAAGCATCAGTCTCTCAAAGTCGCCAGACAGCTCGCTCTTGATGCTTTGTTCGATGGATTTCTCTGCAATCTTCTCGTATGCATCGAAAACTACAAAGATAAAAACGTACAAGATGGTACATTGTGAGGGTACAATAGGTGAGGTTTGGACAAACGTCAGTGAATAAGTAAAAAAATCTGATTACAATAAAAACAACAACAAATCTGTGTTGTATTACGGTACTTTATCTTGTCATGTTGTTTGATGAAATTGTTTCATGAAACAATGTTGTGCAAACACAACTTATATTGACACTATATAAATAAATGTATTAATAAAATATCCATTCATCTATTCTCTGTTTCACTTATTTTCAATTTTGTCACACTCCAAGGGGGTCACACGAGAAATATGGAAATGCCACACGTGCATGTTAATTCCCCTTGGTGTGCACTCACCCATGCGGAGGTGGGTCACACTGCGGTTTCCCAGGATCATGATGAATTTGGCCTCGTCTGTCCCCCACTGCTGTTCGCCAGCAGCGTAAAGGTCCTTTGGTTGAGACAAGTGGGACAACCGCAGGCGGGATTACAATGACACTTCACTACAGTACAGTCATAAATAGAGGTACATGTTTGCAAGCTGTAAAGGTCAAGTGTCAAAGAATTTCCCTTGTCAACAGGATTGAAAGCACATGATTTTTCTTGCATTATGAATACTGTTCCACTGTCAAGGCAGTTTATTCAAATAGTAGTAGAAGTAGTTCAAATCTCACTTGTGCATCTTGCTCCACCAGATCTGCATTCACAACTCCCGATTCATCTCTGGTCCCCTGAAACCAGGACAACAAGGTGATCAGGAAGCCACAAAGTCATGCTCCTGATCATCAGGTGGTTTATATGATAGAGTTAAACAGCTCGCTGCTGTTGACCACCTCAAGCTCTCAGATAACCCACCTGAAGTAAAACAACCAGCATCTTCTTAAAGTGACCTGAAGTGTCGCCAATCACATCTTCCTCCATGTTTCTACCATAAGCTACAAAAGCAGGCAGACATCAGGTTAAAGATTTTTTTTAAAGACACACACACATTTTACACATACTTTTTTAATAATGGACAAAAAAAGTCTCACCATCCTTGTATGCTTCTACCATGTCATGTATTTGTTTGTTGTTCCTTGATGCCAGAATTTCAATCAAGCTCCGCTCATTTGTTCCAGCTCCCTAATGACGGGGTCAATAAATTGAAAAGATACGGCAAATAAAACTCACCTTCCCTGACATAACAGTTGGCTCAGTGTCTTACTTTGAGTGCATCTTTTATTTCTTTGGCATCATGGTAGGGTGGTGTTCTCATCAGACTCACAATGAGACGCTCAAATTTACCCGTCAGCTCATATTTCAGATTCTCAATAAGATCCTGCAAAATAACTCTTCTCACTTAAAGACATAATATTCTGAAAAACACAAGCAGTACTCACAACAAGTTTGGGAGACGATATTCAGCTTTAAAATGAAAATTCAAGATGAACTTAAAATACAGCAGAATCTTTACAGGTAAATTGACCTGTGAACTTCCGAATGCACCCAATTGTTCAGTGTTTTTGGACTTTTTGTACAACATGCTGTTCTTTAACATGGACCTGAATGGCAACATTCATAACAAGTGTCTGTTTTGGTCAACAAAAACAAAAATAAAATGATGTTCTTAAATGCTTCTAATTTTAATGATGATAACATGATGTTGACAAGCACTTTTATGTCGAGAGGTGTTTTCATTTAGACAAGACTGGATGAAAATGCACACTGACGATCATTCAACGGTAAACTACAACAAGCGTATCTTATACTGTTTCGATTATGTTGTTTGGCAATCGACTTGTAATTTCAAAGTAAGCTTCACATAATTCCTGGCACAAATGGGCTGCCAGCTAGCCTCAGGCTAAAGTGAGCTTTGTTGCGCTAACATTTATTTATTAACATGTGTCTGTGTTAACTGTTAGGATTTTTGGATGGGCCGCAAGTATAATACTGACGAATGTTTAAGTGACTCTCTGAAACATGGAGGGAAATATGGCATTTTAGACCTGTTGCTGTTCTCCGAAAAGAAAAAAAAATACAGATATACAGTACAGTATTATAACATTGTTCAGAAAGAAAGATCAGAAAGTACTGGATGGGAGCATGTCACGTGGTTATGTTTTAACATTGTAGTGTTTAAACAAAGTCGCATGTTGAACTTTAAAAACACAATGATATGCATTTGTTAAAAGACAAACACTATTTTTTTTGTTACAAAGTACTAAAACTAGACTAAAAACTGTGTACCTTGCCTCTCACCCAATGACAGCTAGAATATTGAGAATGTGCCGTTTGGAGAATGAATGGATAATAGACTAAAACCTTTTTGAGTTTTTGCCAACTAAAGATGGACTTTTTGTCCAAAGGCCTAAAAAGACTAAAACTAAAATGGCTGCCAAGGACAACACTGTGTGTTACAGTAAGTGCCATCTTAGGCTCATCATGTCGAAATAAATGTGAGCATCATGATGAAGAAAACAGGTTCTTGTTGGAGAACAACAAGTTGTGGAAAAAAGTAGTGAAGCACGGATTGGTTGGAAATGTAAAAAAAAATCGGAAGTTCAATTTAAGTTCACCTATAAAGGTTATGGTGTATTTTAAATTAATCTGGGAATTGAACACCAAGCGCGGAATGTATCATGTTTTGTGAGTTGAGTATAGATGATGTGATGTACCTTTCCAAAGTTACATTTGTACGCTGCAATGATTTCCTGTCTCTGAGCGTTGCTACGGGAGGTGATCAGATCCAAGATGGCTTCTTTGTCACTGCCTGGCAAGCATGTCATGCACATGGGAATCAGAGACTGTGGAGAGTGCTGAATAATATCATGCATGCACTTTTCAAACACTCACCCATGCCTTTCATTGCATTGTAGAGCGCCTCGGCATCGGCGCCGGGATTACAATTGGAAGCATCTGTTATCGTACCTCTGAACACCTGAAAACAAATAGGCACTTCATTTCAAGCACAACACAGAACTGTTCTCATTACATTACACGATCATGTTGCCCATTTAATAATTTATCTGTCGATACTGGAATAAAAAGACAGGTACATGATTCATAAATATTTAAAGGCAATCGGTTAAAAAAATTCTAAAGCTAGTTGAAAAAACATTTAAATGACATGAAAAATGCTGTACTATTATGCTTAATGTAAGGCAACCTAATGATGATTCATTGACTTGCATGTTTTCTTTGCCACTGAGTGTTTTACTGACAAAATGCTAAACACCTACTCTATGCGCGTACTAACAATTACACTCATTCATACTTTTGGAAGTCTGACAATGAAATTCCAAATGAGTTGCAGTCAGCTGTTTTTCACCAGATTCAAATTGATTTACTCGCAACATATGCAATCTTTCTGTCACGTGAGGAGTGGAATTTGGAGCCAGAAGCAGATATGACATGGAAGTAGAGGTCTTTATCTATGAAAATACAAAAGGAACTGCAGAAAGTGGGGTTAGATGCTGTAGACAGCTGACACTGACTGGTAGAAAGCTCGACGTACGTGTCAGTGAGTAATCCGAGTTTATATACTGTGAGACATCAAACCTATAAGACTATATGAGATTAAAGCACCAAACACTACTGTGTATTTGCAATCTTCAGGAATAATATGTTACTGTACATGATCTGAAGCATTTTGCCATGAAAGCAGGTGACCACTTGCAGCTGTTTTAACGCCCATTCACAGAAAGAATTTGAATGTGTGTGTGTGTGTGCACGTATATGTGTGGGTCAATGTGTGTGGCTGGTGCAAGGACGAAGGGGTGGGACAGTGGGTGTCAGCAAGGAATCAGATTACACACAAAGCAGCCTTCTCTGTGTGGGTCTTTTTTAAATGTAGTGAATAAAGTTCAGCGTTCATCAACAAGTCCACATTTGGAACAATGAAAGTTGTCCCTCATATCTATGATTTTGACCCACTGAAATTGTGGAGACACATTCAAAGTCATTGTGGGCTGCAGGAAAACAGAGTGTTCAATGCAGCAGCTGCTCCACAGATCAATGCTGTTTTAGGGCAGTCAGCCAAAAGGCGCTTTCCACTGCACATTAACAACCAACCACAATCCCACCCCTCCTCCCACAGCTGGAAAGCTTCACTATCATAGCAACTGAGCCACCAAATGGGCCCCCAGAGCAGGAAACTTTTAACAAAATCCTCACAGTAGACCTTACATGGAAAAAGGTGGATAAGAATTTTTGTCGAATGCACACTCACTTTATTCATGTACTCTCTGATGAGCTATATGTAAATGCTCCATTGTGATTGCCTCAGATACAGTAGGTATTTGTTAATGTTCAACCGTGTGTGTAGAACTACACCACATCCTACTGAGAGCTGTTTCTAATGAGATGGTTACATCCATGAGAGGAACTACACACTGGATATTGGTTAGAATAAGTACAATTGATCATAAGCCGCTTGTTCCTACCGACTGCTGTCAGGCTGCTGAATAAAAAATGAATAAATAAATAAATCATAAAATTATTTAAATGATATGACAACAAATGTGAATGTGAATAGTACTGTGACTATTGTATTTATATTGCACTTAATTGAACTTATTGACCTTATCCATATTTGTATTTATATTGCACTTAATTGAACTGTGTTTTCTTTTCTCTTCTTTCTACCCACAATCTTGCTGCTGAAGGCTGTAAATTTCCCCAGTGTGGGACAAATAAAGGATATCTTATCTTATCTTATCTTATAATGTTTTGTTAAAATTCTGCAAACAAACTACATTATGAAAGGGGCTCTCAGGTGTGAAGGCTGCTGCCTTAATGGTGGCATGAGGTAGGAAAAACAAATCCCACCTTCATTCAAATGACACAATTAGCCAGCTCTGTGATCCAGTCCACAATGCAATGACTCAATGTGAGACGAAGGTCGGTCCACTTACCATCTCTGAATTTGGTCGTCTGTGTCTGCACGGTGCAGGGGTCAATAGTTTGGAGCCTTCAAAGAAAACGAGATGACAGCAATGCAGTTAAAATGTGTCAATCCCTACCACTTTACTGCTCCTGTAACATGTAAAGAGAGTCATTATGTGCACTGGGACAACCCCTCCCCTTTTGCCCCAAATCTAATGCAGCACATAAAACTAAATATTTTTAATTCAATAATAATCTCTCTCTCTCTCTCTCTCTCTCTCTCTCTCTCTAATGTGTCATTTTCATCTCTAAATAGTGGTGGATTGTAATCAATAAGTACGGATAAAATCAACTGTGGGTGAGGCCGAATGGACAGAGATCCTATTAGTTTTCATTGCAGGGCTGTTTGTACAAGACATGAGAGTATCTTTCCAAAAATAGCGACAGAATGCAGTCTAAGGGTCTGGGCCTCTGCTGTACATACAGAGCCACGCCCTTCCATGTACCCTAAAGATTGCTCCAATCAAGTAGTTCTAAAACCTCCACATCACCTCCAAGCACGACAGATTAGTTGTTTCGAATCTTTTTTTTTTTTTTTACAAGAATGTATCCTGAAGGGTTGGCACAAATAAAGAATTAGCAGACACCAAGTAAGATGTATTTACTCTGAAAAAGTACATAAAACAGGAGACATTACCTGTTCAAATGAACGGAGTTTTTGGGCGAAAATAGTGCAGACTGGCTCTGTCTTTGCGGACCGTTACGTGTCCTCCCTCTGGTGTGACGTAAGGACTGCGGCGCTCGCAGGCACTGCCTACCCTGTACGTGCGCGCGGCCGATGAGAAGCCACGAAGTATAATCTGACGCCCGCGCGCATATTACGCACAATTTTAGGCTTAATTTTACGTAGCTTTTTAGGCACAGTTACTGCGCAAATTACCACGCAACGACCGTTTAGCGAGTTGATTGTACAGTATTAAGGTTTCTCGGTAGAGGACGATAAAGCGTTCGGACGCATTCAGAGAGATCTAAAATATACTGGCACTTCAAAACAAAAAGTTTGAATTTCAGTTAGAAGTTGACATTTGAGTCAAGTGTGGTTTAATATGCCTCACTACAATAGACGCGAGTTCGAATCTTGCATGTTCCTTTGGCAGACATCAATTTAGTTTACGTCTCTCAAGTGTGTTTTTCTTTTTTTCTATCCAATATTTTTATTTCTTACGTTGCTATACATTGCCACTAGGTGACAGTATTGATGTACAAACACTTTCCCAAATCCTCATTCGGCCATTCCTTTCTCAAAGGGCGATTTTATTTCATTATAATTATATTTTATTTTTCAGTTAACATCTCGGTGTACTCGTATGACAGTCATAAATATTGATAGCTATTTAATGCTTTTATTATGCAGTTGCATATAACAAGGAATTGCTAATAGCTGTTTCTTGAAATGTTATGCTTGCAGGAATTTTGATCTTGGTAATCAATGCATAGTCAAGCCACAGTTTCTGTCACAGGAGTGATTTTCATATGTAATGAATAAAAGTGAGATGTTACCAAACCCATTTTTACAGTAACTTGTACAGTAATTGATTGATTATTTTTGTATTCTGATCTCAAAACTATCTATTCATCAATTTGTTGTGAATATGGAATCATACGAGGAGGCGATTAAACATTTCTATTTTTTCACAGTCATAACGGCCCTCTGAGGGAAGCTGTAACAACAGTGTGACTGTGACAAAACGTAGTTTGACACCCATGGTTTTGGTTAAGCAAATGGTGTTTTTACAGATTCATCAGGATGGGGTTATACCACATTAGATTGACATCGTTAATAGCCAGTGTTGAAGTACTACAAGTCAGTGGCTTAGTTTTTTTCCCCTATGTAGTTTAATAGTTTAAGTAGACTTTTTTTTAACAGTTTCATATTTTAAGTAAAAATTCATTAAATTATGTTTGAACCAGTGAATACTATTGAAACGGTTTAAATAAAGTCTCTTCTGATAAAACATGAAATTCATGTTTGTATTCCCCCCCTTAATTAATCCTCCTGGTCAAAACACTAGTTGAAACTTTTCAATGAATAGAGGAGGCGCTCAAGTAATGGCCCACTAAGGTGCTTTATACTGACCTCTTGTGCTTCAATTGTGCATTGCACTTATCGTGATTGTTCCTTCAGGAATCCAATGACAGAAGAAAATCAACCGCAACTTGGTATGTCACCAATAATGAATTAATTACGTCACAGAGTTCATTTTAAATCCAGTCAGTCTGTAGAATTTGAAAGCATTGCCGAATTACATTGCAAATATTCAAAATGTGTCAAACAATAAAATTCGGCACAAAAGCATTTTTGAGATTCTCACTGGGATATCTGGTTCACATTCACAGCTGTGTCTTTGCAATAATGAGCACATTATGACCCAAAGAAGGGAGCAAGAAAGGCTACTTTGTGAGTAATTCCATTGAGTGGGAGGGTCTGGCGGGCCACTCTTGTATATATTGCAGTAAAAATCACGTTCCCTTCATCCAAGCCAGTAGCACTGATACTGCTTGCCTGCCACTGGCCACTCCTCGTGGGACAGCACACAAGGTACAGTCCAAGAACATGTATGTCTATGGAATTAGAATCTCATCTGGTGATGAATTAAATCTGATCGTACAGTACTTACATTTGTGAATGTGATCCAGATGACACAGGCAATCTTAATCTTAATATGATATAATAGTGGTGACAAAGCTGCACCTCACATGTGCAGTTGTTGTTGTTAATAATCCTGTTATCTCTAGTGTGGAAAAGATAGCTGAGCAGATAGCAAGACCAAGTGTTATGTTTGGTCAAAGATAGACTGAAAGGTCCACACGGGCTGCCCCCGTTCGCCTCAAGCCTGCTGAGGCGGATGCCAGGAGGGATTAGGGGGGAGTTGAAATAACCCTGGGAGTGGACGAGGAGGGTAGAGCTACCTTTTATAGAGAACGTGTACAGCCTCCACCGTGACTGCTTTGTCCTCCTGTGTTTCATTAACTCTCAGGGTCATGACTTGATATACGTCACACCTTCGAGCAGAAACATCCTCCTCAGCCGAGCTGATAGTCAGTGTTAATTCCGCTGTTTTTAATGACTTGATTTTTGGAATGGATAATTGACAATTGTGTTTACATGATGAAAAAAAAATCTGTCAAATCACAACAGACTATTTTACGTTTGGAATAACGCTGCACATTCACCACGCCATGTTCAACACCTTTCACTCCTAGGCAAATTCATCATTAAATGTCTTTATTTGTTTATAGCTGTGATTAATCATGTTATCGTGAATCAAGATGAGCTTATCTTCTGACATGATCCTGCTGTGGTGAGGTGAAAATATACTCTATTGTTGGTAGGTATCACTCATAATTGTTGACTCAATACAATCATAAAAGGTAGTTGCAAATTGTTGAGTACAGGGTGTGGATGTTTTTATGCGAGGGGCAATGTTATAACCAAACACTGGCATCATAAAGTAATAATTGTATTAAGCTGAATTAAAGATGGAGATTGTAAATGGACTCTTCAAAACACTTCGTTATTGTGGATGTGTGACTGAACTATTCGTAGAATGAGGAATTGAAATGGATTTACAGTAGTTTTAATAGGCCTGTCGTGTCTTTATCAATTTAGTCTTGAAGGGCAATATCCTAATAAATACAGTAAATAGATTGTATGCAGGTTTATTAGTTTTGGACAATCCAAATGCAATACTTTTTAAATTTCAAAATCATGAAGGGAATGACGTGGCTCAAGTGACTAATGGCATTTCAAATAGCTAATGTTGTTTGTCGCGCTCCAAGAATAGTATTCGGTTGATATTAAGTCATATTGTGAAGAGTGTGAGTTCCGCTTGACGGCTGCCCTGACAATTATTCATTGACACGTTGAATGACCCGCCCTTCCTACTCCTATTCCCTGTCTTCTGCTTCTTCCCTTCATTCCCTCCCTTCTTCCATGACATCCAGCCACACTTCCACCTGCGTCTTCGTTTCCAATTCCAGCATCTCTCCATCCCAAGCCTGAGCATGGCGCGCACCGGGCTGAAGTCGTTCTTTACGAGCCTGTCACGGACGAAACCTCTGGAGCCCGATGGGGAGAAGTCCACCTTTAATCGATGCCTGACCACTTTGGACCTGGTGGCGCTCGGTGTGGGCAGCACCCTCGGAGCCGGCGTCTACGTCCTCTCCGGAGAAGTGGCCAGAGAGTCGGCTGGGCCCAGCATCATCATCGCGTTCTTCATCGCTGCCCTGGCATCCATCTTCGCCGGATTGTGCTACGCGGAGTTTGGTTCCAGAGTTCCGAAGACAGGCTCGGCGTACCTTTACAGCTACGTGACAGTCGGGGAGCTGCTGGCTTTTATCACCGGGTGGAATCTGCTTCTCTCTTATGTCATTGGTAAACTGAATGCAGCTTTTATCAACAGCAATGTGATCTTAATGGGAAATGCGTGGTTGATTGATGGTCTATTTTCTTCAGCTTATGTAACATATTTGGAGAGACAGAACATAAATGATCAACCATCCGCATGATGCATCATGTGACCTTCCACCTGCTGTAGTAGCAGATTCGAATGATTCACATATGTATAATCTTGTCTTACTGCCATGTAAATAGGACCATAAACCTCCAAAGTCTAAAGTTTAGCGGATGCCAGGAAATATCAACATGCGTATTTTCGGACTTTATGACTGCAGTTATATGTTGACTCGGTTTATTGCATTTTTCCTCACATTTTCTGCTCAGGGACGTCCAGTGTTGCGCTCGCGTGGAGTGGGACCTTTGATGACCTCATCGGAGGCATCATGTCCAAATATTTGCATGAAAATGCAGCCATGGGCCTTCCAGGGTTGGCACCCTATCCAGATGTCTTTGCTGCTTTCCTTATTATGCTTCTATCCGGTAATTTTGCCTTACTACACTGTAAAACAAAACAAACAAAAAAAAACTCGGCCAGAACATTCCTGCCGAAAATATGGCAAAATGTTAAATCTTGACACAATGCCCGTATAGTTTATAGTATGAAAATGTTACAGTACCAAAAATTCATGCCAAAAAATGCACACATGCCAAACTTGACCAACACGTTCATCATATAACTTCTAAGATAAAGTCTTTTTCTTTGTCGTGTGTTTGCTTTTATCATTCTGTTTTGTTTTTGTTTTGTTGTTTTTGTCTTGTCCACTGATTTGCGAGCTAACAGGCACATATGGGCCACGTCAAAGAATCAAGAGAAAAAGATAGCAATTGCAAAAGAATTTGCGGTCAGAAAAGATAACCCAATGCTGTATTTGGGGAAATTGAAATAGTTTATTTCATGAAACCCTGATTGTTGATGGTGTGATAAATCATGTGATTTTATCACACTAATTTGGACATTTTGACTGTGTTGCATTGCTTTTGCTCTTCAAATTTTACAGATTACAGTTTATTGGTTCATTCTAGAGAAATTTGATGTTTTAAAACAAAATTATCCTTTAAAATTTACATTTGTGTGTAAAGTAAATTACAAAACACCACGGTAAATTAAACATCATATTTACATTTTTTTTCTGTTATGTGTTGACATGTTTCATTGCAAAATTCATGGCCATTTTTACCGTGTACCTCAGACTTAGATGTGTCAAATCTAATACGATCTGCTGTTTTTGTTTTTCCCGTGAAGGCTTGCTCTCCTTTGGGGTGAAAGAGTCAACCTCAATCAACAAGGTCTTCACAGGGGTCAACATCCTGGTTCTGGTCTTTGTCGCCATTTCAGGCTTCATCAAAGGAGACATTGCTAACTGGCAAATCAGTGAGGACTATTTGCTGAACGCCACAGCGCAAGCCAAGTAAAGTCAAAGACTTACAGCTAGAATGTTGTCTGTGTTTGGGTGCATGCTGCATCCTCTCATTGACAGATAAGGCGTTATCGCCCTTCAGATTACAGTTCATTCAACCTGCTGATGAGATAACGTCCTCTCTTTTGTGCAGTAATTTGAGCACGGCTGCCAATCTCACAAGCGACTTCGGGGTCGGCGGCTTTTTCCCCTACGGCTTTAGTGGAACCCTGGCTGGGGCAGCAACATGCTTTTACGCCTTTGTGGGCTTTGACTGTATCGCAACAACAGGTGAGAACATCGCGTTTTGCGCATTTTAAAAAAAACATGTTACATCCATCAAACATGGTTTATTAAATCAATATCAATTACTTTTTTGCATCAATACAGCAAACATTTACACAAGAAATGAACAACCTGGTCTTCCTCTACCTTTTTGCTTGTTGATCGCTTTAAGCTTCAATTATGGAGGAAAATTAAAATCAATAAATTTCAGTCATTAACCAGTGGAATTTGATTCTGGCCATGGGAGCTAGGCACTTCAAGAACTCATAAATTGCACAGTGTAGAGTCATTTGCAGACACCTCAAAACAAATCTACAAAGACCATTGTACAAAGCGTAGCAAAGATGAAGGTCTGTTTCTGAGGTGTTATGCTTTATATATAATATGGGCATGATCAAAAATTGGCAGCAACGATTGTTTCACAATTATGTTCCTCGCAAGTTAAAACATTCAAAAGAGCGATAAGTGACTTTAAACGACTAAATATTTAATTTGACATTGAATTAATGTGAGTTTTGAAAGATTGGTTGGGTATTTAGCCAAAGGCCTAAATATTTGAAATCATCCACTTGCTTTGCATCTGGTTGCGTGCAAAGCAACATGACTTGTGATTTCTTCTTGCTTAAAAGAAGCTTATTAGAAAATCACCGTTGAACTTGATTAAAATCAGATTGTGATGATTGTTGAGTTTGTTGACTATCCGAACTCGAAAAGTATATTATTATGTCATCAGCGTATTGATGAATCTGAAAGTTTTTGGGAGGTCATTGATGAAAATTGAAAATAGAAGAGGACCTAAAGATGAACCTTGTGGTGCACAGATGAACATCTAAATAAATAAATAAATAAATAATAGTTTTAAAATTAAAAAGTCACTATTGTTGCCGTATCAACTTCTTATTACCCGCTCTACTTAATAATCTACAAGATTCTTGAGCAAGTTTATCATGCTGCCCTAACATTTCTACTGATGCTGTATGGTTGACTCGACACATTTTTGGAAAAGTCAAACATATATAGTTAGTTCCGAGACTCTTGTTTGTTCTCCAGTTATGACGACAGTGCAGAGCAAGTTTATGATGGTTTGGGGTTTTTCATTCTAGTTAGTTTTTATTTAATTTATACTTTTGTTTTTCAAATGCTGTTAATTGTACTTAGTTTTTAGAGTGTGTCTTTTAGTTTTTATGAGTTTTTATTATTATTTTTAAACGCTTTGTTTAAGTTTGGTTATAGCATGAATTTTTGTGATTTTTTTATACGGTGTATTTCTTGTGCTGAGAATTAATTAATTAATAAACGCGTATCACTCTCCTACAACACATTCAGGTCAGTTTACACTTTGATGGTAATCACACGTTCTCTCTTTGCAGTCACAAAAGCACACATACTCACTTACTGAGCTCACTTTTTAACTGAGTTAAATTTTGACAAGATAAGAGGAGGTCTCTCATTGTCAACACTGAAGGTTTTTTTTTTTTTTTTGTGATTTTAGTTTCTCACTTGTATATTGAGTATAAACTGGATAACCAATGTCCAGGGGCAAACAAACTTTTTTTTTTCCCACTTATTGGGATTGGTGAACTATTCTTAAAATGTGATTAAAGAAGCAAGACTAGTAAAGGGTGGCATGGCTCATTGGTAGAGTGGTTGGTTCCCCACCCAGAGGTTGGAGGTACGAACCCTGACCATTATGACCATGTTGAAGCGTCTTTCAGCAAGATACTGAACCCCGACTTGCTCCTGATCCTGCATCATCAGTAAGTGAAGAAGGCAACGCTGTAAAGTGCTTTGACTACCTGAGGTAGAAAAGCGCTATATACGTGACAAAATATTTCACACCTTTATTTGTCCTGCAGTGAGGAAATTCTGGCTCTACACGGGCGGAATGGGCAATGGCAGACCTGAAGAGTATTATTTATTCTTTATTTGTCTTATTGTTTGCTCGTCTGTAAAGTGTCCTTGGGTGTTGTGAAAGGCGCTTCAAATAAAATGTATTATTATTATTATTATTGTGTTGTTGTTAGGTGAGGAGGTGAAGAACCCTCAAAAGTCCGTTCCAGTGGGGATTGTGGCCTCTCTCCTGATCTGCTTCCTGGCCTACTTTGCTGTTTCTGCTGCGCTCACCTTGATGATGCCTTACTATATGCTCAGCAAAAAAAGCCCCCTACCCGTGGCCTTTCAACACATCGGCTGGGGTCCCGCCAAATATGTTGTGGCCGTGGGGTCATTGTGTGCCCTGTCCACCAGGTATAAGCACAACATTTGATTTCAAATTACAATGTTTGATTGGCAGGGATGATAACAACGCCCTGTGAAGGTGATCATGTCTGAGCAATTTTTTATTGGTCTGCGCAGCCTGTTGGGGTCCATGTTCCCTATGCCCAGGGTGATGTTTGCCATGGCAAGGGACGGCCTTCTTTTTCAACCCCTGACCAAAGTCACCTCCCGGGGTAGTCCAGCTGTGGCTACCATATCATCTGGAACTGTGGCAGGTAAAGATTTGTATGGAGGAGTTGGGATCGCAATGCTGAAAAAATGGTGGGGTAGCAGACACTTATTTTGGCGACATTACTGACTCTTACTGTCTGAGGGGCCTTCCCTGTTGACACTACTTGACACATACAGTACACATCAGTGGCGGACTGTGCATTCGGTACCTGGGGCTTTAGTGCGGACTTAATGGCACCTCTTAATACCATGACTATCACATGACAATTATGGAAACTCCATGAATCTTTTCTTTTATTTCCTTTACAAAAACACAAAAAGAAAACAATACTGCATGCAACATCATCTGGAGCAGTTGATAATCTAATTTTATCTAATAACATGACGAAAACAACAAACATTTAGCACTAAATAGAATATATCAAACTGATACGGATTAGATGCTGAGTATTACATTCATCGGTTTGTGTAGATCACTACAGATGTGTTTGGCTGGTCAGATTTGGCTTGCTCTGATTGGCCAATCGGCAGAGGAAAAACTGTTGAGCTCACTGGCCCCACAAAGACAAATTTCAAATTTCATTGCCTAAAAAGTCCCAGTGCTAATATAGTCTGAATTCCAATGGCCAATAGTACTGATTCTGAAAGCCCTGGGAAGATTAGATTGACGTGATAGCACAGAGAGGGTGGAAATTTAATTGGATGCAAAAAAATACAGTAATCATAATCTGACTTTTACACCCCTGTAGTGGAATCGGTGAATGTTACAAAATGAAGAGGATAAATGTTTGGAAGAAACAAAAGCAATTTCTTTAATGGGAATTTAGGTTGCAGATGTAGGTCAGTGCTCATGACAATGTTTGGGCCAGCAGAGATGGCCTTGCTGGCCCTGACCTTCCACAGCTGATACACTATATCGTTGTATTGGATAGAGAAGACAGAAATGCAAAGGAACTTCTTCCTAAAACAACACAAAAAGGATTAGGAGGAGCTTTGCATTTGAGTCACTCTCCGGTGTTAATTCTATATGACATATCTTAACCCTGGAGAACCCACGGGGTCAAATTTGGCCCCTATAAATTCTGCTACTCAAATGCTACCCTTAAATCCCAAAGGGTCAAATCTGGCCCTCATCCTAAATTAGGATTAAAGCATTGAATATTTGAAAATACATATATTTTAGTGTTCAGTGAACATATAGCAGTCATTTAATGTATAATTCATCATTTTCCAAAGAAGAAAAGGGTTCTTGGGTTCTCCAGGGTTAAGGGGGTGGCACGGCGGCCGACTGGGAAGCACATCCGCCTCACGGTGCAGAGGTGCAGGGTTTGAGTCTGATTCCGGCCATCCAGTGTGGCGTTTGCATGTTCTCCCTGTGCCTGTTTGGGTTTTCTCCGTTTACTCCGGTGACTTCCTACATTCCAAAAACACGCATGACAGGCTGATTGAACACTCTAAATAGTCCCGAGGTGTGAGTGTGAGCGTGGATGGTTGTTCGTCTCTGTGTGCATTGCGATTGGCTGGCAACAAGTTCTGGGTGTACCCCGCGTAGTGCCCCAAGACAGCTGGGGTAGGCTCCAGCATGCCACACGGCCCACCTGAGGGTAAGCGCTTTAGAAAATGGATGGATGGATGGATGGATATCTGAAAGGAAGAACAAAACAGCGCAACCTGCTTATTCTGGTGGGCCACTATCGCACCAACTCCAATTCAGTCACATCTGCTTATGTGCTGTATGTGCTGAATTGTATTGACTCAAAATAATGTTTTTCTTCCATCTTCAGCCTTCATGGCTCTGCTGTTTGACCTGGACGCCTTAGTGGAGATGATGTCTATTGGGACGCTGTTTGCCTACACACTTGTGGCGATATGCATCCTAATACTGAGGTGACATAAAATATATTCATTCACACCTCAAATGCTTTGAACTACATCCTTTCATGTCGTATATGTGTGTCATTTAAGGTATCAGGTGACTCCATCTGAAGATGGAGGACTACAAATCATAGAATCCAACACCAAATTTGGCTTCCTGAAGCCGCCATCATCTCCGAATTCAGACACTTCAAAAAGAGTCACAATTCTGATTTTAGTCTCTGGTAAGGACAAGGCTTTTCTTTTCTTTCTTATGCACATCCTCAGCTGTCAATGCTGCCTGATCATTGCATTGTTATGCTGTATGTCATTGTTTCTTCTCATGACTGCGTACAGTCACATGTGTGACTGCTCTGTGCATCACTCTGAGCCTGGCAATTGATGCTTTATACAACATGGAGGCATGGAGCGTGGCGCTCGTCTGCATCATCTCCATTATCCTGCTACTAGCCGTTTTCCTCATCTGGAGGCACCCACAGAATGCCAAGAAAGCCTCCTTCATGGTGGGTGCATTTTAGAATAGGAATATGAGGAACTGAGCACAAGATCTCAACAGACATGGCTGTTTGTGTGCTCCATAGGTGCCCTTACTCCCTGCACTGCCCATTGTGAGTGCACTGATAAACGTCTACCTCATGTTCCAGCTAGAAGGCGCCACGTGGCTACGCTATGCCATCTGGATGGCAGTAGGTGAGGCCACACATCTAATGAGAACATTTCCAAGTATAATCATTTATTTTATGGTGGTTAACACTGTGAAAGTTACTTATGAGTGTTAAAATGTCACTTAGAACATGACATTTTCAGTTCATAAACGTTTCATGATGGCAATTTGAACCTGAAACAAAATCCATTCCCTTAACATTTCAAGTCAAGCGGCGTCAGAATGGACTGCGTTTGAATTTAGATGTTGCGCTTCATATCATTATCCAAGTCGGTGAACTGTAATATTTGATCTCTGCAGGCCTGCTCATCTATTTTGGCTACGGGCTGCATCACAGCGTTCAGAGCCAGCGTCACAAAACCAAGCTTTCAGCCGTCGAAACCATCAGTGAAAAAACAGACAAAGACATCTTTAAAGAGTGCAAATTGTGAGCGCTAGCGGGATCGGGAGAGATGAATAGAGTTGTTACTGTGACTCACTGTTTTGTAAGCGTGAGTAACTATCAGCACCTCTGGTGTTCCTTGCTACAGTGTCAAGCATTTGTGGTTCACAATGACTTTAGCACGCGTTCATGCAGTTCAAGCTTTCATCCGTTCCGCTTCAGGTTCCTCAATGTCTCTCTTACGAATCATACTGACATGTATTGACGATTTATTGCAAAAGTCATTCCTGTGCCCATCTGCGTTTTACACTGCAGAAAATGTAAGTATAAAAAAAAAAAAAATCAGCTGCTAATATTTGTACTTTTCAAATTTGGCTGAAATTGTGATTGTGATTTAGAGATATTCATTTTTTTGCAGAATTATTGTTTTTATCACGTGACGGCCTTTTCATGTTTGTTTTTGCTTTAGTCACATTTCAGCATGTTTCTTGTATCTATGTGTAAATATAGAGTGTACATGTTTTCTAATGATGAATTGTAAATGTATATTTTAATTAAAGAGAACAAATGTTTTCAAGATATTTGCCAAAGTGTTTTTGTTTTCCTGTGGTTCATTAGAAATAAAACCTAGTAGGATAGAATTTACCCCACCCACACTCGGATTTTCTGCCCAACAATAAGACCTTTCAAATCCGATTACTTACAGTATGGCATGCTCACAAAAAACTAACGATTCACCTACTTTTACTGGGTTAGCACATGATGTTGACAACCAAAATGCACGCAGTGGTTGTCTGTCTCTAGTATATTTTCCCTGAGATTGATTTACAACCACGTCATGTATGCAACGACATTCTTCCGTGAAAAAATCAAAATCAAAATTAAGAATTGGTGTATTTTTGGTTTGTCGTCACATCGCAAGTACAAAGCACAAAAAGAAGTTAACATCAGCAGGCATTACTTTCACAGCACGCCAAATGCTTTGAATAACCTTTCCACAAGTCTCATCTGGACAGGGTTGTTGTCTCATGCCGCTCACAGACTTCCACTCCAGCGGCTAAGCAAACAGCCTCTGCGATTCCTCATGGAGAGGCCTCCGCTTTTGCGCCCTCATTGGTCCAGACAAGCTTGAAAGCCTCCATTGAGCCAGTCGGCAGGAATTTGGGGTGCAAATGCTACTGACAGGAGGCGGAATTTGTGTGATTCTAGAAAGCAGCTGACCACTCATTTTGCGAGTTCTGCCCACCTCCCGTGACTTCCCTCATTCTTCTCCGTACTTCTTTTGACTTGCAGTGCATCGAACTGCGTAAACTAACAACCGGCCGCCTTTGGTAATCCTACATCATGACTTTGGTGAACTTGCTTGGGTCGAAGTGGAGACTGGTGCTGAGCGTTCTCTTTATTTGTATCATAATCTCCGAGTTAGGTAAGTGAGTCAGCAGTTCTGTCGACGCACACTTCTATGTGGGAGCCCCAGGCCACCGTTAGATGTTGTTATGCTACAGTGACCATATTCAAACAGGATGTCACTCGGTAGAAGGGAGGACAAACTGTTCATGTTCAGAAAAATGATACACAGTAAACCCCGGCTATAACATCTTTCACAGCTTTGCTCTTTCACACATTTTTTTCGTTCTGTTTTTTACGTTTTTTTTTTTTTTTAACAGTGCATTGTGTTCTGCATCCTGATTGGCTAAGGGACTGTAGACTAATATCACCAGTCTCCGTGGCTCATTTCTGTACAGCTTGCCAAATGTCCTCCATGACAAAACCCACAACGTCGACGAAACATTCTGTAGAGTATTTCTAAAAACTGTCAGTTGTTTGTAAGAAATAGCTTATATTTATGTTTTTTTTTTTTTTTTTAATGCTTGGGCCTGAAAAAATGTTTACCAGTCATTGTTGTTTTCATTCAATGCAGTTTTGTATGATATAAGATATATCAGAAATTAAAAAAATAAACATGACTACTTCACGGATTTCACATATCACGAGTTCTTTTTGGAACATAACCCCGCAAACGAGGGCTTACTGTAAATATAAACAGGTCAGTATCTGTGTTTGACTGCCTGTCTGTTTGTTACTTGCTGGTTCACTGAGCATGATGAACAGATGGCTGGCTCCATTATGATTCTGTGTGGTTGACAGTTTGGGTAAACTTCACCTCGACATGTACCGTACACCTTGATCCAAATCCTTACCAAAATGTTCCTCGGTGACCATGCATTACCACATGACTCATAAAATATCAATGAAATCGGTCTTGCATATTTTGTGTGCTCCTGCTTACGGAAGTTTCCCTTCGTTTTATGTACCGGTACTGCTTTACTACGTCAAAATGTTCTGGGAGAAGGTCAAACGATGATTGCCTCATTCCCTCTTCTTTGATGACACACATTACTGACGTCGGAAATGTTAAGATACATTTGACGATGGGATGTTTTATGATATGTTCTGATTGCTATCTAGTTTATTGTCATAAAGATGCCCAAGAGCAGAGGAGGAGTCCAGGGAAGAAGGCCAAAACTGGAAAGCCGAAACAGGCCAAAGCAGTAAAGAAAGGGCCCCTGCCTGTAAAACCTAAACCAAAGGTTAAAGCCCCAATGCAGGCTCAGAACTTACTCATACAGGTAAAACTCCTTCTTTAGATGTGACCCTGTACTCTTTCCAAGTGACCCACTCTGGTTTTTATATGACACCCCAAAGGTGATAAACAGAGGTAAGTTCCTGAAGGTGGGAGAGACAATAAGCGTGCACGCTGGAGACACTCTGGAGTTGAGGTGCAGGGGAAAACCCGTGCAGTGGGCCCTGCCATCGTACCTGGAGGAGGAGGATGAAGGCAGGCTCAGGTAGGCCTCACGCTTGATAAGTCTTGAACGTACCTTGCAGACAAATGCATGTTGAGTTTTTATTACTTTTAGTATTAGTTTTACTTTTGTTTATATTCGAAGCAGTGATCAATTGCAAGATATAAACAAGGTTCACAATAAGTATTATGAACTAATGTTAATTAAAATAAACTACAAATCCCCAACAACCTTCCTTCTTATGGCCATACAGTAATACCAAAATAATTACATTTAAAATCAACCCAATTGGCTCATTTATAAAATTAAGTGACAATGATCAAATAAATGACATTTTGGCTGTTATTTCTCTCTCTCTCTCTCTCTCTCTCTCTCTCTCTCTATATATATATATATATACATTTTTTATTTTACCTCATTTACGAAAATTGTATGGAATTTTACTTTCTGTTATTTTATTAGTTTTCATTAACCATGATAACCTTGGGGCGGCCTGGTAGTCCAGTGGTTAGCACGTTGACTTCACGGTGCAGAGGTACCGGGTTCGATTCCAGCTCCGGCCTCCCTGTGTGGAGTTTGCATGTTCTCCCCGGGCCTGCATGGGTTTTCTCCGGGTACTCCGGTTTCCTCCCACATTCCAAAAACATGCATGGCAGGCTGATTGAACACTCTAAATTGTCCTTAGGTGTGAGTGTGGGCGTGGATGGTTGTTCGTCTCTGTGTTCCCTGCGATTGGCTGGGAACCGGTTCAGGGTGTCCCCCGCCTACTGCCCGAAGACAGCTGGGATAGGCTCCAGCACCCCTGCGACCCTAGTGAAGATAAAGCGGTTCGGAAAATGAATGAATGAATGAATGATAACCTTGGCGATATGATCGGTTACAAGTTGGAAGAGAATGGAGAATACTGTATTTTCTGTTTCGCCTCCGCAGGATTGTTCAGCATGAGCGCTATGGTGTTCTGACACTCATCAACACTACAGGTGCAGACACAGGGGAGTACACATGCTACCCCATGTTCTGCGAGGACACAGATTGCAGAAAGAACTACGACAAAGCTATCAAAGTCTTTGTTTTCTTCCCTGGTATGGTGAAAAGCCAACACTACAACATTAAAGTCTTTCATTTCACTACCCTAATGATAGTGACTCGATGTTGACGTGTCTTGTGAAAGACCCGCAGGAGCTTTTCGTCCCATCGTCTGACTACTACGAGGTAATCCAGTTGAGATCCAACTGGCCTACCCGCCTGCCCTGCCAGGTGACATCACCCGCAGCCAATGTAACGCTGCACCGCGAGTTCCCGCCAGTGGAGGTGGCAGTGGATGGGACGGAGATCTCTTTCAATGTGAAGAAAGGTTTCACCATCCATCGACCGCGGCCTTATCATGCCGGTGCCTTGTACTGTGTGGCCAACCTGGGCGGCCTGAGACAGAGCTCCACGAAGTACATGCTCATCTATGTCAACTGTGAGTGACTTCTGACTTTACAATTCATCTGCTATTTAAAGGACTGGTGTGTAATGAAGGAGGAAAGAAGAACTACTCATCCGAGACAAGCCTAACTAATTTCATGTTGCAAATATCGGTTTTGGGGGCGCTACCCAAACAATTTTTGAGGGCCATGCCCACAACTGCTACTAAGACTTCTTTTTTTTTCTTTTTACTATAAATAAAAGCAAAATAAAAGTTAAAAATTATACAACTTTAGGGCCAGTGGATTTATGTCAAATCAAGAATTGTAAAGTGGAGCAAACGACCAAAAAGGTTCGAGACACTTTCTGTCTGTCTTAATACATACGAAAATAATCTAATACTTAAAAGATCAACTCATCTCAACTTCTTGAAAACCATTTCTCATCAACAAAGATGTGTTTACAGAATTTATTTCAAATAGCTTACACACATAAAGTTCTTCTGTCATCCCCCCCAGAATAGTGAACTGCTGATTAAGGTTTGTAAGTTTTTCAGTGGCCTTTCAACGTGTCTGGAAAAAAACAACATGCATTTAAAAAGGTCACCATATCCCTGCACGATACTGCAATCACGTAATTGTACAGAATCACAGCTGATGTTTTTGCTGGCCAATGACTCATTGTGGGTACACCAGAATCCCAACATGGTTAGTATGTCCTTCACATTAAAATGCTGAGATAACATGTTGTTGTCCACTACTGTTGGCTTTTAAAAGCTATTTTGTCCCTTCAGTGTATGTACTGTAATAGAAACGTGTATTTGTGTGTATTAACTCATTCTAAAATGCCTCTTTAAACATTTTTTTAGACCCCATGGCTCCCCCCGCTCCAATCATCCAGGCCAGTTCGACCTCTTTGACTGCTGGTGACAATCTACGTGTCAGCTGCACTGTGATGGGAGAGAGGAATGTGGCAGTAGAGATCACATGGGAGTACCCGGGACAGCAGGTCACATATCATAAACACTCTATGCTCATATATATAAAAATGTATATGGCTGTCTTACTGCCTGAAGTCAGCTGGGTTAGGCTTCAGCACCGCCGTGACCCTCGTGAGGATAAATCAGTTCAGATTATGGATGGATGGAGAGATATACCTGTATATATTGTCTGTGTCAAATTATCTGTTGAAATGAGTCGAAATTCTATTCATTTGTTCAAGCCTCCCAAAAGAAAGAACGGTAAACTTTCAAATGTGTTTTTTTAATGAGAAAAATAGCACTCTCTAAAATTTTACAATATAAAAACATATTGTAATGACATAATCAAATAGATTGTGAAGAATTAAACACTGATCCAATTAAGTAGCCCGTCAATGACGTTGTGCATTGTTTGTTAGCATTAAGCTAAACAGACTACAGTAATCTGAAGCAAAGCTTTGTGGTTGTTTTGATTATGCAATAATTTATTTTAATTGTCATTGTTTATGCTTACTTCCGCTGATCGTGGCAAATTTAGCTTAAAATAACAGGTTGACTCATATTCACTCTCTGACTTGTAACTTCTTTCGTTCTATTTTTGTTTCATTTTATCTGTACTGGGAGCAGATTGGGAGACCTCTGTATACACTCGAGAGCATCAATTCAGTTGGCGGGGGCGCAACTGGTCAGCAGATTCAGTCCATTCTCTTGGTGGACGAGGTGAGGGACGTGGACCAAGGAGCATACACTTGCACTGCTGAGAACCTGCAAGGATCCAAATCCGTGTCCACCACAGTCAAAGTGCTTCCCAAAGCTAAACCTCCAAAACCCTGAAGCGCCTTTCGTTTGGCACACAGTATGTTTCACTTTTGAGGAAAATTCCGATGAGGACATAAAACCAGCAGAAAAATAATGTGAATACATGTAACATTTAATATTGTGCATCACAGTTGATCTATTAAACTTCTTTTTAGACATACGTGGCTATTTTCTTTGTTTTTCAAACTTCTTTTGACTTTTGTATGATTCCTCCATGACTGTTTTGTTGTGAGATCAACAAAGTGCTTTATTTATGTAATAATGAAAAATGAACAATTCCCTGCCAGAAACAATTCAACAATTAAACATTCATTTAGTCCAGGGGATGAATAATTTCACCAAAACTGAATAATTTAATAGTTTATGCCTACATGTTTTAAACACTGGAAAATACAAAACATATTAGGTATGCGTAGAGTTAAAACCACAAGTGTTTAAGGTTTGATTGAAATTCGGATTAAAAGTCAGGCATTTATCATTTATGAATTACAGTGATTTTATGCAGAGGGCCTTCATTTTCAGGGGGCTAAATAGTGAGCCAACATGTTTGGATTTTCTTAACGTTATTTTATCTTCACTGTTGTGTTGTATGCAGACACAATCCTAAAATCAAAATACTTTAGAGCCTAAAGTATAACCACATGGTGCATTCCTTTTTTTCTTAATTTTCTATCTGAAAATATTTAGCCAAATTAAGACCACATACATGGTCGGATGATCCATTTAAGCAAAAATCACCCACGCCTTACGTAATTACAATTGTGGACACAAGATGTCGCCCCCTCCACTTTTACCACACAACGTGCCCGAGCAACTTTCTCCCAGCCTCTCGTGTTTCCGCTCCGTCCAAACGTTTGAGAGGGAAACGCTTCTTCATGCCAGTGTGTGTTCGTGCAAGCGCCAAGCAGGCTTATTCGCGCCGACATTGGAAAACTATCCTCTTGTTTGAATGGTTTCATCTACAGGGAGACACCCACGCTGAAGAAGACATGTCCTGCATGCGGGATATGGTGAGTGGCAAAACTGATTTCTTCCTCGTTTTATTCGCTCTTAGGTTAGAATCGCAATTGAAGGTGTGCCTGCGTGCACTGAGCAGGATGATGGAGGAACTTCACTGTCAACGTTAGTCTCAAGCTTCATCCAGAGTAATGACTACTAGGTGACGGTAGTTTTCATCGCTGTGGACTGGAGTGTTTTCCAAATACCAAGGCATATATTTTACTGAGGATGAAAACTCATTGCACGCCACCAGTCAAAAACGTCCCAGAAAATCTGCATACTAAAATAATTGTGATTGGTGGAGAAATTTAATTAAATTTTTGTCTGTCACTATGTACAGATAAATTACCACAAAAGTACTCAACAATTCTCTGACCAGGTACAATTGAGTAATTTGCTTCAGTGGTTGGGAATCGTTTGTGTAACGTGTTGTGATGTGTTTGCTGTGGACAGCTGTACATGTTTGGGTTGAGCCTTCTCTCTCTCTCTCTCTCTCTCTCTCTCTCTCTCTCTCTCTCTCTCTCTCTCTCTCACACACACACACACACTGGAGTTTCTTTTGATGGTCTGCAGTTTGGTGACAAAAAATGTGTGTGTCACTTTGTGTGTGTGTGTGTGTGTGTGTGTGTGTGTGTGTGTGTGTGAGGGGGGGGGGGGGGGGGGTTACTCAATGTTGGGGACTGCCAGGCTGTCGTCGTGGAAACCAGAGGCCACAGGTGACCTCTGACCGGGAGGACTCTTGGAGCATGGCAGGAAGGGTCTTTTGAGCGAGGTGGCTATGTGTGCGATCGCTGACGCAAATGAAGGATCAGTTCGACAAGAGAGGCACAATGGATGCTGTTTTACAGGGTGTGTGGTATATTCAAGCGTGGGTTATCGGTACTTTTACTGCATGTTTGGGTGTCACGTTGGGGGAGATTTGCAGTCTTGCTGTGCTTTAGTGAGGTAGCAACAATATGTGAAATGACCGAAGTGGCTGTTATGTTTTATATATATAAAATGTATATGTATACACACACTCACACACACACACACACGCGCACACCGAATATAGTTTTTAGGGATGGGCAGATATTGATACCAGGTAACAGTTTCAGTTTTCGTAATGGCTGCCAATACTAGCCACCTTCAGGCATAACCCCCCCCCCCAAAAAAAAACCCAACATCTCACATGGAGTAATTCCTCCTTGCCAGTAATTGGCACTGCACTGTAGCTGTTTGACACTTTGGAAAATCATCATGTGTGCCAAAAAGGAGGACAGAAAGGTCTTTGTTATCAATTGCGTGTCACTGTGTTAATTGAATGATTGTGTATCAAAACTATTAGTGGTATTGGTACTCAGTATCGGTGAGTACTTAAGAGTAAAAACACATCCTGGTGTCAGACTTAAAAAAAACGTGGTATTGCGCATCCCTAATAATTTTAATGATATACTCAATGCATAAACGGTATGTTAAGTAAGCAAGAAAACTCCGCATAATTACCTTTGTAAAGGCAGAGTATTTGACACAGCTTTTGTAGTAGACATTCTTATAACTTTCAAGTTTACGTATTGAAGTAACTTATGACATTACTTTATACACATTTAACATGAACCCTTTAAACTGCTGGGTTAAAAGTAACCCACATAGGGTGAAACAGCTTACATATTGCTGCATTGAAAATTGGCAAAACCATCCATCCATCTTCTACCGCTTATCCGAGGTCGGGTCGCGAGGGCAGCAGCTTTAGCCGGGAAGCCCAGACTTCCCTCTCCCCAGCCACTTCTTCCAGCTCTTCCTGGCGGATCCCGAGGCTTTCTCAGGCCAGCTGGGCGACATAGTCTCTCCAGCGTGTCCTGGGTCGTCCTCGGGGTCTCCTCTCGGTGGGACATGCCTGGAACACCTCACCAGGGAGGCGTTCAGGAGGCATCCGAATCAGATGCCCGAGCCACCTCATCTAGCTCCTCTCGATGTGGAGGAGAAGCGGCTCGACTCTGAGCCCCTCCCGGATGACCGAGCTTCTCACCTTATCTCTATGGGAGAGCCCGGACACCCTGCGGAGTAAAACTAATTTCCGCCGCTTATATCCGGGATCTCGTTCTTTTGGTCACGACCCATAGCTCGTGACTATAGTTGAGGGTTGGAACGTAGATCGACCGCTAAATTGAGAGCTTCGCCCTTTGGCTCAGCTCCTTCTTTACCACGACAGACCGATACAAAGTCTGCATCACAGCAGACGCTGCACCGATCCGCCTGTCGATCTCTCGCTCCCTCCTACCCTCAAAACCAATGCTGGGTTATTTTAGTGCATTGGGTTGATGATTTGACCGAGTGTGTTCGGTCAAAAATGTAACCCAACAGAGGGTAAAAGCTATCCATACTGATGAGTTAAAACTACCAAGAAATGGGTCACCAGTTTATCATTATAGTTGTGATTAAAAATAATACACATTTTCCCAACATTTTCAAAGAAGAAGAAGCCTTTTTTTTACCTGTCAGGGGTCGCCACAGCAAGTCACCCGCATGATGTTTGGCATGGTTTTTACACCAGATAACTTTCCTGACATAAGAACCCGACGTTTCTACGGATGATAGATTAAAACTCCAAAATGCAACCAACCTGCCCCAATCCAAACTTCAACACAATCTGCTGGGTCAAGATTATTAACCCAATCCTGGGTAAAAGTAACCCCATCTGCTCAAAAGATCATGGTGACCCAGTAAATGGGTTAGGAAACCAGCTCAGTATTTTGCAGTACTTTTGCCCATTGGGCAACCTTTTTCTGCAAGACAGCTGATGCGACCATCTTCATTCAGCTGTTCAACATCCCAGGGGCTCATGTGTGTGTGCGGCGTGTACGTGTGTTGCCGTTTTAAACATCAGCAGCTGATGTAACACTGTCCGGCCAAATGCCGACCATTTGTTTCACACAAACAAATCTCATATGGGGCAAGGGGCTATTTAAACCTGTTGCCAGACGTGTATTGTCACAATATGATTTGAGGTTTTTCCTCTAATTGCCAAGTAGCACGCATGTGTACGTCAGACCATTCATGCATACTTGAAATCCAGCAGATGGTCCATTGGCACTGTGTTGAGTCACAGAAGTTCCCCCTTCAAGCCAGTCAGCAAATCAAAAAGACTAATCAGTCCTTCTTCCCCGAGTGCAGTCCCCACCTCCCATTTCTTTCTCCACTTGGCTCTTCCGCTCTTTTCAATTTTTTTTCTCAATGGTAGTCCCTAATCCTGAGGTTATCCTCATCTCATTGACTCTCTGAATGTCGAGCTTTTCACTCCTTGGCTACGCTTATCCTTTTCAGACTATCTGCTGGTAGAACTAAAGTAATGCACAGTGGCTTTATGCACCATCGGATATGTCGCTTTAACCCATTCCGGTTGTTCAGTTATAGTTAGTTTTAGTAGTGACGGATCAATTCATCTTTATTTATTTATTTATTTTTAGATGGAGGTCTATGAAACTTGAGTTATTTGCTGCAGAACACACCTAAGTTAATCATTATCCCCAAACAGCAGGTGGTACTTGACAGCTAAAGAAGGATGTTGACACTCGTGCTAGTTTCTTGCTTGGAGTGAAGACTGGACAACCCACTGAATTAAGATTTAGAGAAACTTTGATTATTCAGGTAAGTGAAACTCAGCAAAATTAGCAGCACATTTTTGCATAATATGAGGGGTAACATATCACACAATCGATGGAAGTTTCACTCATTCAGCTTCGTATCTGTTCATTCAATCGTTTGTTGATTTTAACATCATCTGTCAGGGTCTTGAATACAGACTGCATTGTTCGAGAGTTCAAGTGTGGGCTTGGCACACTGATCTGACCCAAATGTTAATTCCCATCAATTCAAAATTCTCAAGGTGGAGGATGAAGCAGATATAATAAGATAAGACTGAGCAAATGAAACAATGAAACAAAAGTGTTGAGGGAGGGGCCTTTAGGGTGGGAGGCGGGGAGGAGTCTGCAAGCGCCGGAGGGCGGACAGACCCCTCACTGTGCCCTTTGTCCCCAAATGTCACCAACTTCAACGAAAACGGCTCATTGCACTAACTCTGACAGCTCCTCACCCAAGCACTATTGTCTTAGTATCTATTGTTATTAACCAAAGTAAGTCGCGGTTGTTTACGTCACTGCAGCCTTATCGTCTTTTTATTGATGTGCTTTATCTACCATTAGAGGTGCACCTGCACACACGTGCCTCAGTAGTGATCACACAGCATATTGTTTGTAGAAAAATACAAGCAAGACAAATGTGACACATTTAGCCAAACACTGTGAATTGCACTGAACGTAAAGCACAGCTGGTTTCATGAGGGGTTTATCTCCAACCTGCAGCATGTACTTTGATAGTTGAGGTCAGATTTAGTTCGGGTGTCACCATTGGTTTTCATAAATGACACAATGCACCGGTAAGCATTTATTGTAACCCTACCAAGGAATTCATTTAAAGAGGGCAGTTTTCAACCTTCTTCAAAATATGTGTTGTTATTTTTGTTTGTTTTGTTCCTGTCAATTTGACCTGACAGTAGTACATGAGTAAAATTACCTGTGAAAATAAATCCATTGCCCCATCTTGTGCACCTGTAACAAAACAGAGGAGAACGACCACAGTGGAAGGTGTTCTCCAAGTGCCGACTTGACAACGGTGATCTGTAATCAACCTGGTCAACTTTATATCATCCAGCCATGGAGCTCTGCTTGCAGTACTTTAAGAAACGTACTTTGACTCCACTGAGTCTTCTATTGTCTCAATGTGAAAAAGTGTGTGCGCCTCTCTTAGGCTAAATTTAAAGAGAATGATGGGAGTATCTTTCATCGGCAGGCAAACAAGTTGGATGCGTTAACTCTCACAACAGTGCAAACAGCCCTTTCTCCCTGCTGCCATCTACCAAAATACTAAAAGAAAAACAATTCTACCCATGTTACACTTGCAGCCATGTTCTCCAAGTGCTCACTTCACTGTGCAGCTGGGGTTCCACCATGTCAAGACTAAGGCCTTGTTCAGAATCCTAGCCAAAATCTGATTTTCAGGATGTCAAAATATGGACTGGCAACATCAAACGTGCCACATTTAAAAGGGAATGAAAAGAACTGCTTTGATTGACCATGATTCAAGTCAGTTGTGACCCACAGCGGCGCAGCCCTCCTTCTCACGAATTCTCCACCCTGCAAAATTTAAGACAGCCATGAAAATAGAGCCCGTTATTGCGTCATATTTTTACTTTTTGTAATGTACAATCCATTAGAGCTGAATCCAAACTGCCTATACTAAAGTCAGCAGAGTGTAGGCTACCGCTACACCATCAGTGTATTCAATAATAGTCACACTATCCTCATTTTAAATCACATTACTGTTTTACGTATATCAGTTTGACCTTAGCTACGTTTTATCTTACTGTGATTGTGGACTGTGACATATCGGCTGGGCTCCAGTGGGTGTCTGACCAAGGCTAATGTTGTTTCTCAAATGCCAGACAGCCTATCTGCTTCCTGTAATGTTATTGTCCAGGGGAGCTTAGACAGAGGAAATGAGTCTGATCCAGACTGTCCTCTCATTTTGTGACAGGTCCAACAGGTACAGAATCTTTAAACAGGCTCCAACATAGCCCCGTCTTTAGTTTCTCCATCTATGGATCGCTGTAAATCTCAGGCTGTAAGCCAGCCCGATCGATGATATTCTCTGGGAGCAAGACCGTATGAGCCTGTGGGGTTCAGAGGTAATGATAGGGGTTCAGTCTGTCATTGCAGGGGTCCTTTAATGAAGTATTTGCCTGCTTTTTTTTTTTTTTAATCTATAAGGCAATATACAGCAGCTCAATCAAGCCCAGGAATGTCTTTACTCGCCTGCCAGTCTTGGCTCGGTCCTTTATTAAATAAGAACCCCGCATGCCCACCCGTCTTCTTTAAGCAGACCATTGAGCTCTGCTGATCCACTCCCAGGCAAAGTGAGGGAAATACAGAAGTAACTTCTCTGCAGATTTATAGAACAATGTCCTCTCTTTTCTTCCCTCTGGTTTGATTCATGTAACCTGATATGGCGCCGAACCCGTCCGGTAGCCCATCTAACAATCTGACTATTGTCCAAGCTGGTCTCACTGCTTCTTGTATTCACTCTTGTGTCTTTCAGCCCGAGTCGGAGCCTTCATTCGATAGCAAACATGCGGGTTGCGTTGGTGTATTTTTTTTCCGACGAGGCCGTGTGTGTCAATGTTGGCTCTGGACTACTCGCCTCCAAAACGGATCCACACGCAGACCTTTTGTCTGCGGGAGAACAGGCAGAACGAGTCCGACCACATGAGCCTCTGTAAGTGAGTGCGCAGTACACAAAAAGATGAGCAGGTGGAGAGCTGGAAAGTACCAGACACCCTACAAAAGCCATATTAGGTTAACTCGGTGTTAAATTAGTAAACCATCTGACTGCACGGCCCTTAAGCGCAGTTTAAAAAAATAGCTTAGCCTCTGTTTGCGAACCATGCAGTCCTCCTACAGGTGATTGTTTAGGACCAGGGAGCTCCCTCCCTCGCATCACACTGACAAACAGGAAGTCCTATGACCTGGTTATCAGTAAGAGAAGCGGAACATGGGATAAGTCACAGATTCAATTGGACAAACAGGTAAGTGATTTACTTTCGTGCTTTTCACTCTTGCTACGCGTGCAGATGAGATGCAGCCTCTGCTCAATACTTAAAGGTTTTGTTGGTTATAAAGATGAACCAGGCAAGCTGATCCGACATGAAATTGACCATGACTAATTAATAGAAATGTACGTTGATAATTCATCTTACATTTTTTTTGTGTTTACTGAACAAAATAAGTTATTTAGTTAGTTAGTTAGTTAGTTAAAGTGAATTCCATTAAAATCGGTGCACTTCAACATTTTTATACCCCCAAAAATGTTCAAACTTGTGTTCGATAGGCTGACCTTTATTTTGTTTAGTGTTCAGTAGGACCGGTCATTTCTGCTATTTCATTTAAGGCTTGAACTGTGAGAGTGCATGTAGTTTACCCTGCTTGTGAAAACACTTATTGACATGCCAATGAGATGAGCGCGGTGAAAGTTCTCAGTGCGACTTGTCTAATTAGCCACAGAGAGCGCTTGTGTGTAGTGGAGCCGAATTGGAATGGGTAAACGTTGACTTTTTCAAGGCATTGCTTCTGGGAAGATGACGTCACACTGAGTACCCCCACTGAATTGACGCTAATGAACATGTGATGGCTGATTATCACCAAAGTGGAACCGCATGGTGCTTAGATAAAGACACCTCGGATTACCTGGACTTGCTGACCCATGCAGAGATATCCCTTTATTGATATTCTTTTGCGTGCGTTCATGTATAATTGCTGCTCTGATGGTCCGTTTGTGTCCTTGGGATTTCTTGATGCCTTGTCGACCCGAGGTGCGTAAGTCATTAGGTTGCTTTTGTCGAAACAGTGGTTCCGTTTGTGTTTCCATAGTGGTGCAGTCTCACGCAACCTTTACTGTTGTCATTAGAAACAGTGCAAGGAACTTGTTTCCACTTTGCTGTTTCTCAGTACAAACAAATGACCAAAAAAACAACAGGATGTGTCAGCATCCTAGTGTTCAACCTGATATGCGGGCTGATAATTTAGTGTCCCGCTAACCATAAAACCAGTCAAAAAATCTGAAAAGCGTTACTTTAAATAATGCACTTAAGTGTGACTCATCATCGGTGACTGCTGTGAGCCCAGCCTCCTGTTTATGTGGATGCACGTTCACTGCAGCTGCGGACTGAGCGGACCTGGATCGATGTGGGAAGTGAGCACGATTTATGTTGCCGTAATTACAAAAGGGTAACTCCTACGTGAACCACTCCGGGAAACAAAGAAGCTTCATAAAAGGGAAGGCAAACTCTTCCCCACACTCACTCTCCTGTACTTCTATCTAATCAGCTCATGCACGCACACACGCGCACACACACACACACACACACACACACACACACACACACACACACACACACACACACACACACACACACAGTATGATTAGCTGGTAAAATGACCAGTGATAAGATGTCTGTCGTTAGGCTATCCATGTGTTGTTCTCATGGGTCTGCTGTTTTTGAGACTATTCTGAACTGACCCAACACACAACCCTTCCACCATAGTATCAACGGCAACGTTTGGGTTCTATGAAGGTGCATTAATTATTAGCCAGGGAGAAATGCTAAGAATGTGCATTTCTTTCCTTGTATCGTTCTCTTGGTTCACATTCCTCTCACTGAACTGCTGCTTATTAAGCAGCATGAACACAGGCTGGCTTCAATGTTGCATTTTTCATAAGCGCTAAAGTATTCATTATATTTATACAATTTTTTAAATTAATCATCTGATTAATTGGTCATTGAAATTTTATTCTGCCAAATATTGAAAATTTAAAAAAAATCAACGTGGGTCACTTGGTCCCGAATTGTTATTGTTCTTCGTATTATCATTGTTATTAATAACCTTATTAGTAGTACTAATTAGTACAAATATTGAATATTTTGTTTGTTGACGAGTCTGTCAAATGTGCCATTTATTTGTATTCGTGCTTATTTCACACAGGTGGTCTTTTTCTCACGATAGTGGCGTCGTGGTTGTCTGCCTCCCAGTCGAGAGGTTCTGGAAAGATCAGTGTGGGTTTCCCTCTGCATCGTTGTTTCCTCTCACGTTCCAAAAACATGCATGCTAGTTAACTTAAGACTCGAAACTGCCCATTGAGGTGATCGTGAGAGCGTTTGGTTATTTGCCCATTGATCGCCTGAGACCGATTTGCTGATCATTCCAGAGTGTACCTTACCTCTCGTCCAAAATTGATGGATGGAGAACTGCTTTATTTTGACCACTAGGCTGATTCCTGAAGCCCACATGGGTGTGGGATGCGTGCAAAGCAAAGAGATGCTAACCCCGTGTCACGTCTGCGAGGTGGTGGCGGACCCCAAAAAACAGGCAGGAGGGAGGAGCAGGGTGTACTTGAACGATTGTATTAAAACTCAGAAAACTAAATCAAAACAAACAAAGTCCAAAGTATCAAACAAAACACATAACCGAAGATAAAACATAACAATGACCAAAACCCGACTGAAACAAACATGACAGTAGCACAAAGCAACAAACAATGACCCGACACCGAGTGTTCGGGTTGGGAGTCTTTTTAAAACACTAATTACATAATGACCAACAGGTGTGCAGCTGCAGGGAGAGCCCTACAGTGCCACCTGTTGGTCCCAAACCGAATCATGACACCCCGGGGGTCGCACAGGCACATACACAGACCAAGTGGTAATAACAGTCAGAATTTCAAATTTCAACAAAGTCAGGCAAAATGCAATTCATTCATTCTCTGCTGCAAAAATAAATACATAAATAAACAGGAGGGCATGTGAATAGTCTGAATACGTGTGTGTGTGTGTGTGTGTGTGTGTGTGTGTGTGTGTGTGTGTGTGTGTGTGTGTGTGTGTGTGTGTGTGTGTGTGTCTTGACTACACGGTCCCTCGGGGGGCTTCATTTTACACCAAAACAGCCTTGCGTAACATACGAACATACAGGTTAATATGGGTCCATGCAGCCGTGCCAGTTCAACCAGCAGTAAGCCCATGTGGGGTTACACATGACAACTGTAGCCGATATTTGAATTCTGTTAAGAAAATACAAAATGACACAACCAGCAGAGGTCAATATGCATTCGCCTACTGAGAGCAAAGACATCTCAGCTGCAGGCACCATGGCTAACATGAATATGAGACATGGGAGATGACTAAATTGTCATACATTAAAAACGTACATTAAAAGTGTGCTCATCTTAGCCTTTTAAATCTTTCAAAAGCCTAATTTTTTCTAGTATTTTCATGAGTAGCTCACACTGTCACACAGACGCAACTTTAATTGTGCTTTTTGTCTCTGCATTCTTCGAAGTTACAAATTGGTGTTGGGCCAAGTTATTTGTGGAAAAATGATTTGCGGTCAGAATAATGTGAAAGTAAAGCAAGTGTGACTATCAGCTGATTTGAAAACGTTCTTACTGTCAAACACTTGTCAAACGCAAAAGAACGAAATGTGCTGCAGATGTAGAAGACAGCAATCATCTCCTATGTGAGGCCAAAGAGTGCTCGGCTGCGCGGGAGAGTGTTGCGTGCAAACGTCACCGTGGGGCAGGATTGACGAAGATTGCTCAGCTGTAGCCTCTAATTGTTAGCTGGTTATTCATTATGTATGCGAGACACAGACGAAAGCCTGAGGCAACTTAAAGAAGGCAAGGAAAAAGGCTGTGAAATACGTCTTCTCTGCAATCTGAGGGCAATTTGGATGTCATATCCTATGTGTGATATATGACATGACACAGGCTGCAGACGTACATGGAAATGCGGCGAGGGATGTCTGTGGCTAAACCGAGCCCATGTCATTCGCACCTCGGGAGCAAGTAGACGCAACTTGGCACAAGAGGTCCACTATAATTGCAAAACACGGAGGACCAGAAGCAGCCTTAGGGGGAGACACGGGGCATGACTCAGTGGTGGTCAAGAGTGGTACTGTTAAAGCTCAAGTGTTCTCTCTCACACTGTCTTCATTGATGGCATCTACAGGGGTCAAAGCGGGTCGTATTTGTTCATCGCTGCAGAGAAAAGCTGCTATTGAGCACTCGGCGTGTAGACGCCAGACACAAAATAGGGCAGAGGATATTTTAGGGACCTGGCGGCGACAGTGGTGTTTTCATATGGAGAAAAAAATGGCGGCACCCCAGCCATATAAGCAGGCTATAACCCGGAAAGTGTAACTGAATTGTTTATTTATTTTTTTAATTCATCCATTCATCCATTTTCACTTTCAAATATCTATTCCAAGGGCATTTTAATTGTGACAACAAAAATGAATCATTGTTGCCTGAAATGCTGCAAATTATATTTATTGAGACCGAAAGAAATAGACATTTGTTTTTTGTTTCATCTCTTAAAGTTATTTGATAAATGCCGCTTATTCTGTATTAATTATAAGCATTGTGGGAAATTAAAACCCACAAAATTATAATTTACAAGTAATACTGATACCATTACTAATCACCATGACGTTGCTATATTGCTTCTCTCTCTCGCTCTCGCTCTCTCTCTCTCTCTCTCAGATGTCGCCATGAAAATATCCATCCACCCACCCATTACCTGAACCACTTATCCTGTACAGGGTCGCAGTGGTGTTGGAGACTTCGGGTGAAAGGCAGATTACACTCTGAACCGGTTGCCAGTCAGTCGCAGGGCATATTGAGATGAACAACCATTCACACCTTAATTCACACCACCACTGAGTGGAGCCACAGCTAAGACGACAAATCAATTAATATGGACTAAATCAGGGGTGCCCCAAACTTTTTTGACCGAAGATCTACTTTTCGATCAACCAACCTCTCGCGATCGATCCGTTACCGAGCACGCGCACATACGCACGCACGCACACACGCATGCCATGATGAGCAATAGCCTGACGCTGAGGCATGCGACGCACTTAGGCAGCCTGTTAACGATCGTAGCTCATGCGTACCGTTTTAAAATGCTTCTGTCGGCCCTCCAGATTCCCATTCTTTGCCCGTCCCCTGGGTGAATTATACAAAACAAACTCTGAATGAAAATAATGACAACGATAAAAGATATAGCGCAACAACTCTTATCACAAGCTGCAAATGCTGAACGCTAACAACTTCCAGTGACGCAGTCACACGTCACCGTAGGTTCAAGATGACCTGCTTTATTTTATTTTCTTTTTTAAATACTTTTTGTGAAAGTGAGACTGATAGAATGATTAGGGTGCAGTGTGCATTAACACAAAAAATATTACTAACATGCAGAGACACAAATGTTTTTTTTTTTCCCCCCCTCTAAACCCCTCGGATCGACTTGGGACCAGTCCTTGATCTACTGGTCAATCGCGATCGACGTAATGGGCACCCCTGGACTAAATGCTTCTGTCTTCTATCCACACGCAGTCAGTGGCCATAATTTTATTGACATAAATGTTGCACCTTTTCACTCATCATCTCGTGTTTTGTCAAAAGTGCCCTTACATTTCTCATCACTTTATCATGATCTGATTGTCATATGACTGGGTCATAGTCTGGTTGCTTGCTTGATAAAGAATAGCTCGTCTTTCAGCTGTAAGGCATGGAATGGACAATGTGTGGGAAATTTGAGTGAGGAAAAGCCTGACAAACAGGCCATAAACCAAAGAGTGTTGGTTGATAACAAAAGTATGGAATGTTAAGGAAGTACCAGCAGAGAAAATCCCTTCACAGATTTTAGATCCCACCCACATCGGAGAAGATAAACAAGCTGTCCATTGACTTTACATGCATGAACCTGCTTGTTCCATTTGTCACACCTGAAAAGCGACATAAGTGTAACGAATCCCAATGGCTTAATGGGCCGATGAGGAAAATTAAGTGGATGAGTGTTAGGATCTCCAACATTTCTGACATGTTTATAAATGATGCAGCAACTTCAATTGAAGGGAGCGCCTGTTCGATGTCAGCCACGGGCAAACAAAAACGGTGTTTTGGTTGTTGATAAATGTGAGTTTGCTGACTAATGCCTCTGTCATTCTTAGTCGACGGTACAATAGGTTAGCGTACCATTACAGACACAAAATGCTAGCTTCCAGACAAGACTGTCGCTCTGTCAGATATGAAATCAGGAGTCAGCCACAACGTGCCTCCTTTTTAGAGGCTTGTTCATCACCACTGCCATGAAAGGGAGATTTGCATCGTATTCAGTATTTTTGGTCAAATGCACTCGAACTTTCGGACTCTTGCTCACATGGGTTAGCCATAACACCGCATAACCCCCAATGCTTCTGTTTACATCACGGATTACCAGGACTGCGCATTTGCATCACAGCCAAGGCTTACAGTCAGCGGGAAAAGTGGTAGACAGGGAAGATTCGACAGAAAAACCAAGCACCATCTGAATAAATATCTAAAGGACTCATCAAGAATCATCGACTAATCTTGGCAGCCCTCGTATGTGTATATACGGATGGATGGATGGATGGATACATCTGGATAGAACTAGACCTCGATATTTCAAACTCAAGTGTTAACCAGCGTAATTAAATCTCATGGTATCACTGCAGTTGTTAGTGGAACAGATTAAGGGAGGCCAGTGGTGATTTGAGTTTTAGCACAATGTCCTGCCTCCACCGAGCTCGTGTGATGTAACCAAGTGTGCGCTGTGTGGGAGGTTGAGATGGGAACTGCAGTTACCCCACAAATGTAAACAAACTTTGATATGAGGCAGGGGAGGCAATGTCCGTGGGGGGTATCAGACCCGCAATCATGGAGGTTTTTTTTTTTTTTTTTTTTTTGCAAGGCTGTGTTGAGTGACCCGCACACATATACAAGTGTGTGTGAAGCGTCCGTGGGAGTTAGCATTCGGTGCATCAAAAAACCGACAAGTCCAAACCCGTGTTCTGTGAAGTATCTTTGGAATTTTCCTTCCACTGTGGATGTTGTGGTGCTGCTGACTGACCCAAGTGTGTCCAAGCGTCTGAACTGTCCACTCTTCACACTCAAGTGTCAGACTTCTATCTGCTATTTTAGGAGGGACTTTGTCCTAGAGAGCCTCCACTTGAAAGCTGAGGGTTTTGTTGTCTTTGTGTTTATTGTACATGTGGTAGTTGTGCGGGTTATGCAAAGATGAGAAGCAAACATTCGCATAGAGAAAACAGTAGGATGCATTTTTGCAAACAGTGTGTCCATTGGAACTTTTAAGGTCCAGAACGCTTCGGGAGTACGGCTGAACAATCAAATTCAAATTGACATCACAATGTAGTCGTTTGAGATTTTGAAATCGCAAAATCTGGAATTTGTTGTGTGTGTGTGTGTGTGTGTGTGTGTGTGTGTGTGTGTGTGTGTGTGTGTGTGTGTGTGTGTGTGTGGGGTGGGGGATCCTTGTACCTCCAAAATCATGACTTTTCAGAAGACCTCCCCCAAAAAGTTTGTTCTTCATCTTAAAAGAGAGCAAGCCATCTTCAGCACTTCAGTTTAGCCATTCATCCATCCATTATCTGAACCGCTTTATCCTGGAGAGGGTCGCGGGTGTGCTGGAGCCTATCCCAGCTGACTTTGGGCAGGAGGTGGGCTACACTCTAAACTGGTGGCCAGCCAGTTGGAGGGTAGTTTCGTCAATAATTTGTAAAACTAACACCAACACACTGACCAATAGTTTTTCAGTTTGAGAAAAAAAATCTCTTATCATCTCTTATTGTAATTCTGATTCATTTGAAATACGGGGGAAGGCGACCTTGAAAAAAATAAGCAAATATTCAATCACAATTGCGATATAGGAGGGGGAAAAACATGCAGTATTTGAAAATTGTTCTTCCCAACTCACAATCTCCAACTTGTCCGCAGGAAAAAAAAAATCCCTTGGAAAATAATGGAATGCGTATGAATTCATCTGTTGGCATCCTAAAACAGGAATCAATTGCCTCCTTAGCATTTTGAAATTCTTGTCATACACCCACATGTACAGTATGAATATAATGTAACACATAAAAGGTAAACTGCCCGATATTAAAACGTTGACAATGAAAACATGGAGTGTTTCCACTTTTAGAATGACATGCACAATGTTTGACACGAGTGCAGTCATGATCTGGACACAGTGCAAGAAAGTTGTCACGTGGAAAAAAATGTGCAAAAGAATACATAAAAAAAAGTTATCACAGAGTGGAAAAGCTTTCTGCCCTTAAGCGAGAAGCATACATCAATCAAGAGATGGGGATGAGACGGAGTAGTCAGGGCTAGCTTGCAGCTGTAAATGTTGTCGTCTGGTTTGTTTAGGCCAATAAACTGAAAGGTAATGATGGGAAACAAAGTGGATGCTGCTGTTCCTGTCGAGTATCGATCAGCTTGCAGTATTTTGGGCTTGATACATCCTACGAAGCCAGTGACATACAAGATACTGTAAAAACAAAACAGACTTGGATGCAAAAGAATGTGATCGGGACATCTATACTAATTAAATGGAGCGTGATAGTAACACTCCATTACAAACCAGGTGCTTAAAAAGTCAAGCGAGAAGATAACCGGTCAGCGCGCGGTCGAACGAGCGTGCCCGCCAGTGCACGACAAATGACTGAAACCTGAAGGCGCAAGCTAGGGCCAGTGATGGCTGATTCTGTTTCACAGATGATATTCACCATGCACTACTGTCAAGTTATCCATATTTTTTTTTCTTACTAAAACAAGTGTTTTGTCTTGTTTTTTTCTATTGTGAACCCCCTCTTTAAATTAAGCTGTAAGAAGATGGAATGGGCCATGGCAAGGATGGGGGAGACAGCTCTCAACAGTCGTGATAGATTAAGCATTGTGATTTGTTTTTAAGCATGGGAATTGAGACTTAAATAATTTTTTTAAAATGCTTTCAATACCCCCCCAAAAAATCGATAAAAAAAAAAAAAAACAAACAAAGTCAAGTCTTATTATATGTTTGGGGTGCCCTGGAAATCTCGGTCTTGAAGCAACTGCCTGTGTTTGTGTATATTTTCAGCACCTTTTATCGTAGTCTGTGTTGGATTGGCTTACTAGCTGGTTGATTTAGTGCAAAGTTTTACATGGTAGCTGCGTGAATAAAAACATGAACAGCTTTCGTCTGAACCTGGCTGAGTGGCCTGAGTAAAGTACCCCCAAGTTGCTTGAGCGCTCCTCTTCTCTCTCCCTATTTGAACAATTTGTGTAATGGCTCAATCTGCCGAGGGCAGCTGTGTAAAGCACTTCATGATGTATTCAAAGTGAGACATGCCAATGCATATCCAGACTGTTTGGAAGGTGAGCATAAAGAGGTAGGCAGTGCGGGGGCTCAAGTATCTGAGGTTCCAATTAGGTCACGCCAAATTATACCAGCCATTGTAGGATATTCCAAAACTTCACATGATATTATAATAAGGTTTTATTTTTAAAATTTTATTTGCCAGTACATTGATATTATCAGTTAACATGTTAATATGGTTGTCAGCAGATCTGCCGCAGAGTTTTGAGGGTCGCTGGTTTCAAAACGTTGCTGTTGCATGTTGTCCCTGAAGACGTTTTCAATGCAGACTCTAAATTCAAATTAAGAAGAGTCTTGTTTGACAGTATGAGCCTTATAACTAACGGATTTGCATCCAGTCTAGAGGAAATGTATGTTGCACCAAGAGCAAATACTCATCTTCATAGGAATACTGCTGCTTTTGTGGCCTTTCAAATGTTTTATGGCTTCTGGGCTTGCTGAAATCACTAGACAACCTCAATGAGGTCATCTTAGAGGGCGTAATGTGAGGGTGGGAGCAAGGGTAAAGAGAAAAAAAAAATGCAGTTAATGATTTATCAACATGTCAAATTACATTGACTGGACAGACTTCTTGGTTACTTGTCGTCTGTTCTAAAAGGAAAATGTGCACTATCAATGAGTCTTTTCGCAGTCTCCCAATCTGCTGCACTTACTGTTTCCGTAAAAGGCCCGATTTTTGATTCAATGCACACTGATCTTTTTATTTTGTATTGTAGCCACATTTCTGACATTTGCAACAAAACAAACCACATGAAAATCACTTCGATCTGCAGCAAGTTAGAATGTTTTAAAGTGTGCTTAAGCCCATCTCTCAATAGAAATGAATGAAGTTCCCGTGAGTCATATGAAAAAGCTCTCTTCCAGTTCAACTTTCTTTCCAGGTGACACAACTTGTGGTAGCTATAGTACATGAAATATTCGAATCGCCCTGTGGTGTTTTTCCCATTTTACATTTGTGTCTAAAATCAAAAATCGGAAAAAGAGTTGTTATTCATCTTTTTAATTATTTTGGTGTTTGGAACAAATATGATCAAAAAAGTTTTTTTTTTTTTTAGCTTCCGTGTTGTTTTGGGAAACGAATGAATGATACATTGATTAATCATGTTTTAATGACTAGTTTGGTCCATACAATTTAAGAAAATCATCAAAAATGTCGACCACTGTTATCCAAAGTAAAACAAGATGTTTTCACTTGTCTTATTTTGAAAGGGGAGGGGGAAACAACACATCAATCTGCTTTCACTGAGGACTACAGAAATCGGAGAACATTTACTGTTGAGAGGCTAAAGTTCCAAGGATTTAGACAAATTTCAATTAACCCTCGAAACAGTTAATCGATGATCAAAATAATTGTCGATTCATTTGATCGATTAATTGTCGATTAATCGTTGCACCTCTACAAATATCCAAGGTTTATCTTTGTGCAGCAATAGCTCTACACCAATTTCACATGGTAGATGGAGACACTTCTTCAGTCAGTCTCAGGGAATATTTGTTCTGTTTACCTGCCATAGATAGCCAGTTAGATAGACATATGCCTGTCGGTAGAACTTACCTTAACAAGAGTACTGCACACAGCATCCATTTTGTCAAGAGTACGTTGGACACGTGACTTTCGTGGGATGCAGGCCATTTGCAAGCAAAATAAGCACCAGATTGAATTGGCCATAAGGCTCAGCAAAACATACCCCCCCCCCCCCCTCCCTACGAGCTCTGCACTTGTAACCTCGTTGGATCAGAGTTACGCAACAGGCTTGCGATTTGACATATGCTGCCCGACCTCCGGATAAACATCAGCCTCCTATGCCGCCTGCTATTTGCTGCCGGGAAGGCCAGACGTGAACGCGTGATGGTTAAAACCACTTCTGGAACAACTGCGGAGCTGTCGGATGTTTGTTCTTTTCGCCAATGTGTAATTTTTGCATGCATTGTTGTCTGATGGGAAATGAGGCTGGGCTCGTGCGTATGCATGCGTGTGTGGGTTTAGCTGGGTTCTGAGACTGCTGTTTGCGCACACATGAGGACCACAGCTGATGACATACGTTCAGGGTAATAGAATGGGGCAAAAAGTAGAGCGGAGAAAAAGTGAGGGAGGGAAAATAAACTAAAGTGAGCATGTAGCATTTAAAATGTCAAGACAGGAAGTGTAAATCTTGTCACATTTATCCCATGCAATATGTTTTCTCTCTTTCCAGAGCACCTTTCCTCCCTTGTGAGCCGTGTCCCCGATGGCGGCCTCGGTTCAGACACTTCCTCGTCCTGGTAAAAAATTTCAAAGCCCGTCCTTTTCGCCCCGCCGCAACATGGGAAGTGTAGGCAGTCTGGTGGAGAAGCCCGACGTGTCTCCTACTAAAGTCAACCAGGCCGTTCCCCAGGTGAGGCCCAAACCGTCCAACAGCCTCGTGAAGAAGGGCTTCACCCAGAGGGAGCTCCTCAACTACCTCAACATCACCAGGTGGGTGACACCACGAGTTCCATTCCCAGGCTGTTGTCACATTCCGTGGTTGATTTATTGTGTTCCCAAACAGAAAAGAGCCCAAAGCAAACCAGAGCGGTGGCTCCAAGAATGACATCATGGCCTCTATCGGTGGACATAAAAAAGAAAACCTGTATGCCAAAGTCTTCAACAAAGATGGCACAGAGATTGATTTGAGCAAGAACTCACTACCAAGTAGTGGAAAATACGAAAAGGTAAATGTTTATTTGAGTGCACTGTCTAATAACATTGATTATGGTGCTCTAAAAATCACTTGGGTCAAAAATCTACGGAGGCCTAAAAGTGACATGGAGGAAAAAAAAAAAGATTCTTGTTCAGACGAGACGAGAAAATTTTTTAGTCTAAACGAGAAAACGTTCTCCTAATTAGAAACAATGATCCTCACCTTATCTTCTTTTAGTTGGTCGAGAACACTATTTGTTATAGTCCTTGTTTTGAGGAAAGAGTGTCCTCTTCTGCCGCCATTTTCTCGTTGCGCTGGAGGCAGGTTCAAAAAATCGTTTACAGGAAGCTAGCTCATGCAGGTAAATAAGCTAGCGCACGGGAGAAAGATGTTTTTCATCTAGCAGAAGAGATTTTTTGTTAAGATGAGAAACTTTCTCGTCCTAACGAAATGAATAACCCTAAAAGTAGGCTCAAGGGGACCCATGTGACAGTCGGTCCCTTTTTGACACATAATTGTTTTGTTTTTTTTTTTTACCCAACAATTTTGTGAGTGAAGCCCTAATCTTTGGAATCGAGAGGAGTTAAAATCTTGGGATGTAAACCCTGATTGATTAATGACTGATTAAAAATGGCGTCTCTATACTTCTGCCTTGTCCATATAATAGCAGATAAGTAATCGAAGCACCATGTAGGGGGTAGATCATAATGTGATTTAGATACGGCCTAGGAACACAATAATAACTTCCAAGCAGCCAATGTGGGTGTTTTATATTGACATCCAGCCAGTGGCCAGCTGCCAAGGTTGTGCTAAATGGATCAAGTATCATATTTATACCGCTCTGGATGCATCCTTCAACACGCCCGCAACATGTCAGTGGTCATTCAAGCGTCCATTTCGGAGACTCACTGTGCTTGGATTCATTGCTTGCAACAAAATCTCGCAAACTGGCATTCAATCAGTCGTGCTGGGAAGTCTCAATGCAATACAAGACGACTTTATTTATATCGTGCTTTCACTACAGCTGCAGAGCTTTACAGAACATTTATTTAACATCAAATAATATTCATTCAACAGAACACAACATAAAACACTGACAATAATGCAATCATAACAACTATTCCTTTGTATGTCTTGCTCAAGGCGAAATAATATTGATCTTTTTTTTGGTGTGATTTAGTTTGAAAGGCCAGCATCCGCGCATGTGATTTCCTAAAGTCTCTTGAATGTTCTTGTTTCCCCCAGGCCCGCTTTAGGTCATCTGCCTTCAAACCCGTCACTCCCAAAAACTTCAGTTCCATGCAGAACCTGTATCCATCTTCCAAGTCAGAAGACGTAGACCACGGCATATCTAATGGGCTGCACAGAGCCTACGCCCATCTCTCCAAAACTCTCTCCAGCTCATCTTCCTCATCCTCGCCTTCTCGTCACGGAGGCTCCAGCGCCGGTAACGACAAGGTACGGAATGATCTCTTCCGTTATCATTCACAAAATCTTCACTTGATCCCAGTTCAGCGGAAGAAAATGTGTTCATTTTGCTAAATCTCTTTCCGAGTCTGAAAACAAACCAGAACTAGAATGGCTCGACGGTCCAGTGGTTAGCGTGTCGACCTCACAGTGCAGAGGTTCAATTCCAGCTCCGGCCTCCCTGTGTGGAGTTTGCACGTTCTCCCCGGGCGTGCGTGGGTTTTCTCCGGGTACTCTGGTTTCCTCCCACATTCCAAAAACATGCATGGCAGGCTGATTGAACACTCTAAATTGTCCCTAGGTGTGAGTGTGCTGTTTATGATTGAACCCACAATTTTTTTTAAGCCATGTGTTTTTCAAAATACAGTAGGCAGCCAAAGAAGTTGCGGGTAAAAACGTTAAAAAAAATCGAGATTATGATTCTACATCACTGAAAGTCAATTGCCAGATTCTTGCTTAATTGTAAGGGCCTGAGAAAACGCATCACTCCCCAGTCAAGTTTCTGCATCATAAAAAATGGCCCAAAGCGAAGCTAATCAACAATTTGGACATTGTCTGGCATTGCATTGAGACGGCATTCTTATTGGTGTGTAGGTTCATTCCTCCGCGCGAGGGGCGAGCCAGGAGGATGACAATCTGTCAGACTCGGGCCACAACTCCATGAGTAGCCTGCCGCCGTATCGGCCCCCCTTTCGCCCAAACCTGGCTCAAATCAGGTCTGTGTCACTTCCCAGCCTCTAATCAATTGTTCTCATTTCTTCATCGCTGCTTGAAAACGACATTTGTATGGCCTTTCTAGTGCATCTATGGGCCACATCAATACTATCGGCTCCCTGGACCGCAACTCGCTGGGCGCCAAAGCTGTTGGGTCGGGAGGTGGGACCATGGGGGAAATGGCGTGTCGCAGCATGGCAACACTCAGCCGCCTGGTTCCGTACGGAGGAGAAGCACCACCTCCTTATGACTGGACCCTCTCCATGTCGGTAGAGGAAGTGGTGAGGATAATCGGAGAGAATATAATTAAAACATGCCGCGGTGTGTGTGTGTGTGTGTGTGTGTGTATATGCGTGTGTGGGTGTGTGTGTGTGTGTGTGTGTGTGTGTGTGTGTGTGTGTGTGTGTGTGTGTGTGTGTGGCATAATTGATTTGCTGAGTAACACTAACTGCTTGTAAAAGGCAATAATTAGTAAATCAATTACTTTTTGGAAAAAGTCAGTTGTATCTCAAACAAATTATTTTTTTTAAAGTAACATGCCATTCATGATGGATGTACACAGAAATAAACCATGAAAGTTCATGGTTTATTATCATCGAATACATAAACATTTTTGCTGTCATTATAGTTAGTTTTATAAACAAAAGATGTAGTTTCAGTTAATTCTTTTTTTCAGCATTTTTTTTCCATTAATGACAATATTTTTAAATATTTAATTTTTGTTATTTTTCCTGAACTCTAATAACCTTGGTCCACGCGCATAACATGACCCTCTCAAAGGTGCGGGATCTGGAGGAGCGGCTGGTGGAGAAAGAACACGAGCTGAAGCAGATGAGAAGAAACCTGGACGAGAGCGAGGGCGCCATCGCTCAGGTCAATCTCTCTTCTGGATCACGAATCAGTATCGTCCGTCTTGTTGGAGGCCTGTGCCTCACGTTCTCCTTGCGTGTAGGTGTTTGAGGGCAAACAACGTCTGTGGGAGAAGGAAGTGGAGGAACTGAAGCGCCTCTACGCTGCAAAGCTGCGACAGGTTTCCCAGCATGCCCAGCGATCCCAGCGTGGTTTCCAGCTGCAGCTCTTCAAGGCCCAGCAAGAGAAAACCCAACTGCAAGAAGAGCTCGAGGCTCTGAAAAGAAGCCAGGAGGGCGAGGCCAAGGGCAAGCCAAGAAGTCCCACCCTGGAGGAGACACAGTGGGAGGTGGGCTACACTTTATGACTGGGAGAAGCGCTCGCTTTAAAGTGAATTCAATGTTGCTGGGACTCATCTATGCCTTTTGTTCCTCAAAGGTTTGCCAGAAGTCCGGAGAGATCTCCTTGCTCAAGCAGCAGTTTCGAGACTCTCAAGCCGAGGTGACCCAGAAGCTAAGCGAGATCTTCCAGTTGAAGACGCAGCTCAGAGAGACTCGGCTGGAGCTTCGCGACAGGGACAGCCAAGTAGATGCGCTGAAGCTCATCCTGCACAGCTCCCAGTGTCACAGAAGACCCTCTCGCGGCACCAGCGACCACGGAAAAGGAGACGAAAGTACAACAGGTAGCGTTTGGGGCTCAATTAAACACATTTGAAATGCTTCCAAATTCTGAATGGGACTTGACATGATAAATGAGAATTGACAGGAATTAAGTGATAATTCGATGGTTAGCTCAGTGGTTGCCAACCTTTTGATCTATTTTACATCGGAAAAAAAATTACGGCACACAACAAAACAAAAAATGCCACAGAAAATATGAATATTAAAATGCTGATCAGATTGTCTCGATTTATTCAGCGTTAAGTCTGGGCATGTTGAATAGTAATAGTTGAATGCCAAGCTATTATTTATTCTGTATGAATGGCAACAGGTGAGTACACTGGTTTATCTTACCTTCTGCCATCTGGTGGAAGAGCATTGTTCTGCTCATCACTATATGTGGCCGGCATAGCTAAATGAATGAAGATACATTACAGTAAACCCTCTTCCTGGCAGGTTCCAGGTTCACCGTCCTGATAAATTGCATATTTCTCCTTTTTGTATCTTTTTTTTTTTTTTAAACAGTCGATAACTGTTTTGGTCTAACATGCGTTTATGTTGGTTGCTATTCCACTTTCGTCCACTAAACAGAGGCATACTTATTTCGTTTGAGACCGTGTGCGTTTGAAAGAACAATGAAAGAGGAAGTACTGGACGTCACCACAGCCTAGTTTGTGGTGCAAAAAATATTGAATGCCATCTGCTCTAATCCTGCTTTTTATCATTATTGATGTACTTTAAATTGTGAGATGATAAGTTAATTGTATGGAAAAAAATGGGCGATGTTGAGGGATCGGTACACACTGTTACGCAGTTCTGTTATCCATTGCTCTTCCACTTTTGCTCCCAAATGTATTTAAATGTGTTTGTATTATTTTAAAAGTGTGTAAAGACCTTTGAAAAAAATATGAATGCCATAACTGCTCAAAAAACATCCCTGAAGAGTATTTAAAAAGGGTATTTCCATATCAAGAATTTTGTTTATTGCAGGGAGGGTCTGGAACGTAGCCCCTGCGATGGAGGAGGCATTACTGTAATTAGTTAATTTTTGGACCAATGAAGTGAAATTGCATAATTTCTTGCAATATACCTGATAATCTCTTCTGAGACATTGGACAATATATCAGATTTTGTACAATATTTTGGCATGTCTGCAGACATTTCTCGCAAACTCCATTCTAGTCCGCTGCAAAGGTGTTGATGGGATTTAGGTCAGGTTTTGGTGCAAGTATTTCCACAGCAAAGCTATCTAATCCTGTCTGAATGGACCTTGTTTTCTTACTTTGTACATCAGAAAAGGAACACATTTTAAACTGTTCCCAGTTTAAAATACTAAAAAAAAAAAACAAAAAAAAAAAAACAAAACAAAACAAGAAGATATTAAAAAAAAGTTTGGCGATTTCAAAATTTCAATTTGAAGGCAACAATCCTCAATAAATTTTTAAATTGGCCAATTCCAAATTTTTTTTCGAAGTTTTTCTGTTGTGCAAGTTGGCTGTCTCACATTTCACAACAAAGAAATAGTTGACCGAACTATTCTTCCCCAACTTAAAGATTTACGAAAAAACAACTCCGCAAATTTTTCTTTTTTCGGACTTAATGTTTTGGGCCCCAAAAAAATACAAGACGTTTTTTTTTCAGTGTCGGGGCCATTCAAGGGCCTTTTCCAAAGCTAAACGTGTGTGTGAATACTTTACTCCATATAGTGTCTAGGAGGAATAACGACGATCATAAACCACTTCGTTATTTTTGGGACAAAAAAAGAGGTTAGTACCTCATTAATGAAAGCAGGTCAGGATCAGACAGCTCCACTGGACCGCCGATGATACATTCGTACCATCTTTTGCTCGTAGGAGTGTGTGCGGGCCCGACCGAAGAGCGTCTGCGCGCCGAGCTACTATTGGAGCGGCGCCAGAGTGAGGCCCAGGCCGCGGCTTTCGAGGAGGAGAGGCGGACATGGCAGAAAGAGAAGGACAAGGTCATCCGCTACCAGAAGGAGCTGCAGGCCAGCTATTTAGAGATGTACCACCGCAACGCAGAGCTGGAGAAGGAGGTGAACCAGCTTCGAGCCATTCGAGAGCAGGGAGGAAGGAGCAGAGATGGCACTTTGGAAAGGGAAGACCAAGAGCTGAAGAGCGACGCGGAAAAACAAGAGGACAGTCCATCCCCGGGTTTGCCGTGGATAGATAGGATCGAATCCTCCGAAATTTGAACATAACACGGACGACAAGGCGGGCTGGGACCAAGAGTTAGAACTTTTAGTTTCAACCATGATTGTAATTACCAATCAATAAACCCACACTGTACACTTTTTTTGGATACCTGTGCACCTCCTGCACACAGTCTGGGATTTTGTGATTGAAACTAATGCATTATCCACTGTTTAATTGAGGAAATTGTGTTTGAGTAGAGTAAGTTTGGCGGCATTCTGGCCCATATATGCTTTGGCAGAGGTAAAATGCCGGCGTAAAATAAATAAATGAATGAATGAATAAATAAAATTGTGAATATTTCTGTTTTTAAATCACAGCCTGTGTATTTTGATAATCATAAAGTAACCGTCCAAAACCAACAGAAGAAACAAGCACCTGCTACATTGTACAGCAGAAGTCTTCCTAAATGTGAATCTGTATATAAGCACATGATTATCATGGGGAATGTTGTTGTTATTCTACTATCGGTGTACAGCTTTGACAATAACCAAAGGATTCAGAAGGGACTGACTTCGGTCCGAGGAAGCTTTTCCGGATTCAGGCAGAAAAGCTGCACGCGGAAGTTCGGTATCAACAAGGACTAATGTTTGGTACCAAGATTTGAAACTATTTTGTGAAAAGTGGCTCTACTTATGAAAATGACATTGTTACAAATAGATGGTAATTCCTCTTTCCTACCAGATTTATATAGTTGGTCAATTACTTGAATAATTGAATGATTACTTGGAATAATTGTTCAGCCCTAAAACACGACATTGATATTTCTGTATCTTTCTAATGCAATGACACTGCCCTGCTTTAAAATGATATGTTGTATTCTCCTTAGCAAAACTCCGCTGCATGATGAAGGTTCATGTTTTTGTTTTTTTTACACATAAAAGCATTCAAAAGCCAGCTTTCATTTGATCTTTCCAGAGAGAGTGACTCTCATCTGCTTTCTGGGGTTAAATCTGAACATCTTCGACTGAATGAAACAGAAATTTGTTGTTTAGAAAAAAAAAACATCCCCAAAAGTTAAGAGGATTTTCTGATTACAGCAGTCTGGACCGAAGCGAACAGAAATCAAAATGCTTGGACTGCACCCGAGGGTCCAGACGTCTACCGCTGCCTCGGAGGGCTTAAAAAGCAGCACCATAGCTTGCCAATAAAAGCCGAGGACAAGTGCTTTATTGCGAAATGTACAAGGGCGCACCAGAGGCGTTTGGAACTAATGTGGCTTTTTGAGATTTAGCCTGGGATGCTTATCTTGGACTCTCCTGCTTTCACAGTGAGGGGCCTCAACTGAGATGGATGCCTGTTTGCTTTAAAAAAAAAAAAAAAAAAAAAAGAGACACTGGGAATTGTTTCATGGATTCATACATGGCATTATGTAGAAGAATGACGCAGGATGTAATACGAATAGCAAAAGCTGACTCACCAGGTCGCTAACTCGACATTTAAAAAAGATTATATAAACTGCGCTTAATATAACTTGCTTAGCTCAAGAGAGGTGATCTGCTGTAGTAGGATGAGAGAGAGGGGGGGGTGGGGGGAGGACATTTTTCACTCTGTAGGAGGCCTGCAACACAAAAGGCTGCTGAACTGATGGACTGCAATAATTTCAAAATGTCGAAAATGATCAAGGCATTTTAATTAAATTATGTAACTCACTTGACAGAGTGGTTACGACGGTCCACGACATCATATTTCGAGGTCAAGAACAGATCTTTGTCACACTGCGCCATACAGGGACTCAGCATGAGGAAAATAGGCAAGTGCCACACTCATGTCCCAGCAAAACTGATTAATAACGTTTTCTAAGATTTAAAGCAATTATTGTCTTAGTCTTAAAATATTATGCTTGAAAACCCATCAATATGCTTTTTGAGTTTTCCTCTGTCCTTGTGCAATGAACTATTCAATCTTACTGCGCACATGTTGGGCTGAATCAGGAAAGGGGGGGGACCAGCACACTTGTCACGGAGGAGAAGAAAAGATATTTTCTCAAAATGAACCAACGGTTTCAACAACGCTACTGCTGGCCGCAATAGCACTGCTCTCAGTGTCATCTGAGGCAGTGTTTTGCAAACTTTTTTAAGCCAAGGCACACTTCTTTCATTGAAAAAATCTCGCGGCACACCACTCGCTGAAAATGTGAAAAAAAACCACTTATTTGAATAATGAATGTGTTATATTGTTACTATAATCGTTTTTAGCATTGAAGAATGACATTATAACAGCTTGAATTGGAATCAAATGAACACAAAGAAAAAAGTATTTTCTCATCTTTCATATTTATTATTTCACCGTCGTCCTGCATTCATGCGTCACAAATTCGCTTGTCTCTCGTCTAAACACAAGGCAATTGGCTAGCTGTTGCTGCTCCCTAGCGGTACGGGATGGTACTACACGATTACTTTCTGTGCGATAGACCAGGGGTCCCCAACCTTTTTTGCCCCACGGACCGGTTTATGTCAGACAATATTTTCAGGGACCGGCATTTAAGGTGTGGCGGAAATAATACAACAAAATAATATGGTATGAGCTGCATGGAAACTGTGGTGTTTTCGAAATATAATAATAAACACAAGGAGCGTCTAATCTGGCCGCAACACTCCGATCGCTATGGTAATGTTTAATGCCTTCAAAATACGATACAACGCAAATTCAAAGTGCATGACAATGACGACTCACCACAGCCCCGAGCTTGATTTTCTGCAACCAGACGGTCCCATCTCGGGGTAATAGGAGACAATGACACCTCAAGTGTGTCCAGTCTACTTCGTAATTTTGTTTTAGTCGCCGTTGCTGCAGAAAA
>NW_017805275.1:3317357-3338229 GCF_001891065.2 Hippocampus comes
CACAGGCATACAAATTGGATATTTTCCGGCGGCACACCTGGCAATGTCTTGCGGCACACTGGTGTGCCGCGGCACTTGGGTTGAAAAACACTGATCTTAGGTATTTAGCACACACCAAAAGTGCTTTGCAAGTCAATAACAGTGCGACACACGAATTAAATATTTTGTAGCAATTTACAGTGATTTTGTGGCTCACTTTCACCCTGTTCTGACCTGAAAATGTTTATACAGAAGGGAGACAACGAGGACACGAATGCTGGCTGCTGTTCCCGTCCAGTTTGCGGTTGAAGCAATCTAGGAAGTCTGCCACGCAGACCACCGCTGGATGGCAGCATCTAACAACTAAAGTTCCCCTTCCAGAGTTCCCTACGTTACGAAATTCATCCACCCATCCATCCATTTCCTCACGAAAATTCAGGAAAGCCCTATACATTTACACATTGATGTGTAAAAAAAAAGGGGGGGGGCTAATATATTGGGGGGAAAATGTCGAAAAATGAATAACTGAAAACAATTGTGGTCACGTTTCAGGTGTGGCCCACAAGCGTATATATACTTGTGAATAATTAACATTTGTACCACAACAACATGCCAGGACAATGACGCACGCAATTAATACGATATTGGAGCGTGGCTGGGAGACACGATGCGCTCCCAGAATGCTTTGCGGCACTAAAAATGTAAATAGTGTTAAAATAGTTGAAACAAAACGTGTCTTTTAACTTAAAAGACACGTTTTGTTTCAACTATTTCTTCATTTAGTCGTTTCATTATTAGCTAGGGGCAGCCCGGTAGTCCAGTGGTTAGCACGTCGACTTCACAGTGCAGAGGTACCGGGTTGAATTCCAGTTCCGGCCTCCCTGTGCGGAGTTTGCATGTTGTCCCCGGGCCTGCGTGGGTTTCCACTCCGGTTTCCTCCCACATTCCAAAAACATGCATGGCAGGCTGATTGGACGCTCTAAATTGTCCCTGGGTGTGAGTGTGGGCGTGGATGGTTGTTCGTCTCTGTGTGCTCTGCAATTGGCTGGCAACCAGTTCAGGGTGTCCCAGGCCTACTGCCCGAAGACAGCTGGGATAGGCTCCAGCACCCCCCGCGACCCTTGTGAGGATAAAGTGGTTCGGAAAATGAATGAATGAATTATTAGGTAGTATTTTATTCCGTTTGCTATGATGAGTTTGGTTTCGATGCGACACCGTGTTTGTCTATGTCTGCATGTCCCACATAATCGCTGCAGCAGCTTTTGATGCTCCTGGAAGGCATCGTCTTCTCTCAATCCGAGGTTGCACCAGCACATTACCCAGCTGCTTCGGTAAACACCTCTTTCCATATGTTGATACCGTATTGGCAGGTTTGCTTGGCATCTATTGTTAAAATGGACAATGACCCTGAACAGCAACGAAGCACTCATTGACAGTCAGTCACATGAGGGCCTGGATTGTTATCATATGATCTTTCACATTTTTGGAAGGGATCATGTCTGCTGGTGGTTGGGAGACAACAGCAGGGTCAAAACTGTCATGCATCAGATGAGAATGCCTCAAAATCAGGGTCCTCCTCACCTCAATCCTCTGTCTCGGACGCATTTTCCTCTATATCAGAATATCACTTTCACTGGCAAAGAGCAAAACCTCATGGACAGAAAACCTTTTCCCAGAGGACATTTTCAAGTGAGAGAGCATGCAGAATGCAGTAAACATAGAGCACAATGTGGAATAATTTGGGATGAGGGCTGTTGTGCAAGCTTCTATATGTTTGCTCCTGCTTCCTCTGAAGAGGAGGAATTTGGAATCCAACAATCAGGCCCTTGTGCTGTTCACTCTGTCGAAGATCTGCCTGACTCATCCTGCGGGCACACAATCTTCCCTGAGAATAGTGATTTCCCCTGTGGATTGAAAAAGGATGGAGGGTCGGTTAAATTTGGCATGATTTTGAAGAGGATGTGAGACGAATCTGATTTGTACCCTCATCGATCTGAAGGCAGTCGACGACTGTTGAAGCAACAACTTCATTCGTCTCCCCGTCACACAGAACCCCTTGAATCTCGTGCCCCAGTCAGCCAAAACAAAACAAAAAGCAGTCGTCATGCCAAACGATTTGAATTTGCACATAATGATGACATCCGTAGAGTGGGGCTTACTCGATGCCCATGCCGTGGTGCGTGCTGTCCGGTTCTCCACTGGGATTGGCCGAGGTAATAGCAAGGGGTCCAGTGATATCACAGAGGTGGCAGGTCACTGTGTGGTCAGAGATTCGGTTCTTGATGCTTTCTCTGGTGCCGACGCGGTCCCTACATTGCACCGACTTTCAACGTGTGGGACGATGACAGCATGCTCAGATAAAGACTTGTGGATTATTTGGCAGTTTTACCCAGCTTGAAGAGCCAGGCTCCTTTGCTGACGATGCAGCCGATGCCGCCTGGATACACCTTCCGCATGAACTCCCACAGCAAAGGACTAAAGGGTGGCTTGGCTTCCACCGGTTGCTTCAGACTAGAAATGCAAATATGAATGGGCTTCTCTGCTGGTCGGTTATGTAAGGTCATTAAAAAAAATGGAATCTATATGATAAGGATTAATTGAAATAGCACTAATCATTGGCTCATTTGTCATTGGTACCTTGATGCTATGGATTTTTTAGTAGCCGAGTCCTTGCAGGAGACAGCCGAAGCATTCACGGTGTCTGTGAGAATAGCGCATATTCCCCCTTTTTCCAGAATGCTGTGGCAATTTTCAAAAGCCCAGAGGTCAGTCGAGATTTTGCCACAGGGCACGCACGGTAGCTCGAGTTCAGTCTCCTGCTTCACTTACATCTAAGACAAAAACAAACATTTTTCTGAAGCAAATAAAATCGTTCACAACACAACGCTCGAAGAGAAAAACAAGAACAAATACTGAATACTATACCTTTAAGAACGCAGGGGCCAAAGGTTGTACTCTTTGAGAGAAGCTGCCGTTTACCAATGATGCCATTGTGCAATATGCACAAATTATGGAAAAGAGTGTAAGCGTGGCTACATATAAAAAAACAAAACAAAGAATGTATTGACATTGATCGTGTTTGATTCATATTCAAAACTCGTTTTCACTCACCTTGTAGTTGGTGTTGCAATTGCTGCAGAGTTGAAAGAAGGAGACAAACAAAGAGCACCTCGATGGTTGCTGTTAGCAACAGCAGGACCAGATTCTTGGAAGAAGCTGACGTGAATGGAAAGCATCACAGCTTGCTTCATGAAATCATTATAACTCTCTGGAAATGTCAATTTGGTAATGCTCACCACCGAATAGAAGGAAAGCGTCGATAACCACGAAAGTGATGCCTCCTGCAGGAAAAACCTCAGTTGTTTGTGCGGAAAGCTGAAGTAGAGCACTTATAAATTAAAAAGTAGGGATCAGAGTTGTAGATGCAACATCACAATGTTGGCAATTTCACATCTCACTTGGATGTCATACCTGCAAATCGAAACCAGGTCCATGTTGCCCAAACTGCCACATAGACGAACGCAATGATCGACCCAAAGCGGTTTGTTCCTGTACCGTTCAACCGACTGACATGGGCCTGGATGACCGCTCTAGAAGGGAGAACCCAAGGGACAGTCTGATGCCGGAATGAAGGATTTGTGCTGCGTACACTCGCATGAAGAGCAGACAGAGCCGCAAGCCCATGTAAAAAGTAAAACAGGGCATCAAAACTTTCTTCAGCTGGGCAGTGGAGATGGACTGCGAAATTTCCAACTATTAAAACCGGCAAGTAAAGTTTGGTTCCCTTAATAAGCCACCAGGAGCGGAAGTTGACTTTTCAAGCCATTATTTTCACTACGATTTAAGTTTTCGCCACACGCAGACAAAAGCACCTGAGATTTGAGGGGCTTTTGATTATCTATCTCCTTTGATACAGACTCACTCCATGGACTTTGATGATACATGGCACCCTGCCACTCATCCGTCCGGCGCAGTGCTTCCTGCTGTGCTGCCTCTCAGCGACATGATGCCTGCCAATGGCAAGCCCAGTGGTCTGGACTTCCTGCTGGCCTTCAACGTCTGCATTGAGATCCACGGCCGACTTATGAGGCTCTCTAATGAAGCTCATAACATCCCCCAGGGGTGAGAGTGAAGCAGCGCGGGTGAAATCACAGAAAAGCGCTTTTGTAGGGCTGGTTATCATCGATTAAAAAGATTTGACATGTTAGATTTTCTCCGGGTCCTCCGGTATCCTGCCACACTCCAAAAGCATGCATGGCAGGCTGATTGAAGACTCCAAATTGTCCCTAGGTGTGAGTGTGAGCAGGGATGGTTCGTCTCTGTGTGCCCTGCGATTGGTTGGCAACCGGTTCGGGGTGTCCCCTGCCTACTGCCCGAAGACAGCTGGCATAGGCTCATGAATGAATGAATGAATGACATGTTAGAGATTAAAAATAGAGACAGAGCTTGATATCGGGTCAGCTAATCTCTGTGGCGTTGTCTACAACGCAGCATTGCAGTGAATGGACACACAAGTCACTCACTCAATTGGACAATTGGGAATAAAAACGAGAAAGCTAGTGGACACTTTGGGCCCTATTTTCGTGCCCAGAGCAAGTCGAGCATAAAGTGTAGTCTAACTGTCCGCATGGGCGGAGTTTTCTTTCTTTTGGTGTTTTCCATAGATGGGCACAGGTAGAAAGGGGCATTTGCACCATTGTGGGAGTGAACACAGACGACTCACTACTACACAAAAAAAAGCAGGTCCGCTCATTCGCTTTAAATTCAGCACAGGAGAGGCGCACACACAGACTTTGACATTGCGGAAGCAGAAATAGACTTGCTGGAGTCCATGCGGAAGAGCAAAGCCCACAAAGTACATTTATAAGGAACTACAAACAGACCTTCACATGCAGATGATAAGTTGACCAGGGAGAGCACAGATCACCGCTGTGGGGTGGGCACTTGGAGACCGCTTTCCATCCCCATCGTTCATGTCCGTGAATGTGAAACCCCCACCCCGATAGCTGTGCCAAGGCCCAGGGGGTTATTTTTTGAAAATCTAATAAAGACGCCTGGAGTTCCTCAAGGTTCTGGACGTTGTGGGGCTGGCCTAGTTGACACGACTCTGTAACATAGCATGGTCATCGGGGAGAGAAGGGCGGTGGTCCCTCTTTTAAAGAAGGGGGACTGGAGGGTGTGTTCCGACTACAGAGGGATCACACTCCTCAGCCTCCCTGACAAGGTCTCTTTGGGGGTGCTGTTGCCCCCGCAACCGAACCCCGGATAAGCGGTAGAAAATGGATGGATGGATTGTTTCTGAAACTAATCAGATCCTAAATCCATCTTCACGGTGCCAGTGCTCTGGCCCTCAACCCCATTTGCAGTTTTCCGTCCTGTAATTGGTCGGTCAGTGCTAAAACACCAAGTTCGATAAGTTGTTCCAACCAAGTTTGACGAGTAAAAGACAAAAGTAGCGCTCCGATCACATTATTACAAATAATGATCATCGTGGCTGGTGAGTAGAAAACATTTTAATTTTTGTTTTTGTCACATTTTTCATTCCAGAAAGAAAAGGCCCGCTACTAAGCTCTCGAAAAGTATATATTTTCTTTAAAAAAAACAAGAGTTGGTCTTATTAAAATTCTTGTGATGTTTCTTGGTGATAAGTGGACACTTCAATGAGGTTCTCATCTGGATCTCGGAAGTACAGAGAGGTGATTGTCCCCATCGCTCCTGTCCTCTCCACCGGGCCCTCCTCTATCTGCACTCCACACGCCTACAGATGAAGCAATGTCAGTCAAATATACTGTAAATAAGTCAAACAATTACCAACGTACAAAATAATTCCGTATGACAGGTGGACAGACCTTGAAGTGCGCCGCTACAGTAGTCAGAGGGGTTTTGGTGACGAGACACAAGTCTGCAGAGCCTGGAGTTGGATGCTTAGCTTTAGGCTCAAATTCCTTGCCGAGCTGGTGAAGGTTAAACTTCTGCTTCCCAAAGACCAGAGCTTTACGGTCTCCCTCCATTGGTGGAGCAGAAATGGCATGTGTGAGTCAGGAAAGTTGCCCAAAGTAAATAATTAGCGCAGTGGTCCCCAACCGCCGGTCCGCTGACTGGTACCGGTCCGCCGGGCATTTGGTACCGGGCCGCACAGAAAGAACTTGCCTTAATTCAGTTTTATTTCGGAATACCAAAGATGTTTTATTTTGAAAAACTACCGGATTCTCCGTTACATCCGTCTGTGTCACGCTTGACACACGTCAAGCCACGCTTCTCCATCACGTGACCGATTACTTCAAAACAAAACGCAGAAGCTCGCAAAATGAGTAAAAAAAACTGCTGGAGATCGCAAATCACGGCGGCCTTAAAAGTACGTTCGAGACAACTGGATTAAATGGCTGAATACTCTGAGATCGCCACAATAGCACTGTTGCTATTTCCGACATCCTACCTGTGTGAGGCGGGGGGTTTCTGCAGCAACGGCGACGAAAACAAAAATTACGAAGTAGACTGGACATAAACCACACACTTAAGGTGTCATTGTCTCCTTTTACCCCGAATGGAACCGTCTGGTTGCAGAAAATCAAGCTCGGTGCTGTGGTGAGTCGTCATTTTCATGCACTTTTAATTTGAGTTGTATCGTATTTTGAAGGCATTAAACATTGCCATAGCGATCGGAGTGTTGCGGCCAGATTAGACGCTCCTTGTGTTTATTATTATATTTCGAAAACACCAAGTTTTCATGCAGCTCATACCATATTAATTTCTTGTATTATTTCCACCACACCTTAAATGCCGGTCCCTGAAAATATTGTCTGACATAAACCGGTCCGTGGGGCAAAAAAGGTTGGGGGGCCCCTGAATTAGTGGATGAGCGCAGGAGAAGATGCGTGACATACAATCAAATTCTGCCATCTGGTGGAGGTTCTTACAAATCAGAGGGACGTTTGGGGATCTCTATGGCAATCACATACAGAATGGTGTAATTAGAGAATTAATTCATGCTGTTAGCATCGATTTTATTGTGAACTCAAAACAAAAATAATCAAATGCTTGTTTTGGGAAGTGGGGGTGGGGATATTTTGAAGGGCAAGTGTATGATTAGATGTATGACTGAAAACACAGTGGTGTTATCAGGTGAATTTTTGTTTAGCAAGTGTGTGATGCGCCACTTGGAAATGGAGCTGGTGAGCCTTTTTCCTGTGTGTGCCTTCAGGGCTTTTGGTGGCAATATGCCATTTATTTGTTTTTCTTTTGGTTGTAAGGTAATGTTTTGGGGAACAAACAAAAGTCAGTTTGTGTTGAGTGGAGCATTTCTCCGGTCTGAGTGTTTGTACAGCTGGCACTTGGCTAAGTGGCAGCTGGATTGGTGTTTGCACTAGTCTTGGCACAGCGACAGGGAAATCATGTCTTATGATCATGGACAGAAAAGCAATGAGACGGTAATCAAATCATGACATAATGCCCCAAAAAGACTGTCAATACAATTTTTAGATGGATAAAGCAATAGCATCGTGAAACCTTCAGAATGCCATGTGGTAACTTTTGCATGAAAATTATCATGGCGCTTTGATTGCAATTCCTGGTCCTGAATGAGATGTTTCACGAAGATACTTTAAGTGACCTTCAACAAGGTTTTCCCAGCCTTTACTGAGCCAAGGCCAATATATTACAGTGAACACCCGCATATTTGCAGTTCAGCATTTGCAAATGTACATCTTAGGACATTTTTTGGTGGAACCCAACTTCTATTTTTTGATGAAAGATCAACTATTTGTTCATTTTGGGCTCAGGCGAAAGCAACTTGTACTAGTATGCTATTACTAGTTAGTATTATGGGCCAGGTGTAAAGGTGTGTTTTTGTGTTTAAAAAAATTTAACTACTGAATACAGTTGCTAATGTAACATGGGTTTATAACAATGTACAAGTGGCAACTTGGCAGCCCATGGGCCACACACTCAAAAGTAAAAAAATGCTGATAAATATTCAACATACGTTTTTGCTGAACTACATGGAGTGTGGGGTTTGGGGTCAGGTGGCCCCCGAAATTAAAAAGATGAAAATCCCAAAGTACTAACAAATATTGAAAAACAAAAAAATGCACAACTATATTGGAATTGCCTTTTTTTTTCTTTTTTTGTAAATTGGCCCCCTCTGCATCATTCAAGTTGCCTATCCCTGGTGTATAATTATGGTGTTGGTGCTTAATGAGCATCAACACACATTTACAAACCCCTTTAAAAGATGCCCTTCCTTCCTATTATTCTCTTTGAAAAATATAATTTCACACACCACCTTTACAAGATATCACAAAAAGTATACGTCTCCTGATCTTTACTCGCTGATGAACCCCTGGCCGTTCGAACACATTCCCGCGGCATACCTTGAACGTGACGAGCTCCATGCCCAAAACCGACGTGTAGAACTTGATGGTGTCTGGCACACTTTTCACAGTCAGCACCAAATGGTCCACATGACTCACTTCGATCGGACACGTTCCCTTGCGTTTTACGGCGTCTTTGCGTTTGAGCGAAATCTTTCTGAAAGAAACCCAAGGCTAAATCGTACGTTCATTATTTCACGTTTCTGCTCGAAACACAGTACCACATCTTCACTTTAACAACTGTTAATTACCTTAATTATCATCCCCTGGACGCTCCAAAAACGACTGACAGCTCTCTGAAGTGCCATAACTGTAATGTAATTGTAAGGCACTTCCGCGTTGTCCACCTTTGCAATTTGAAGACAGAGTGGAGACAACTCGCCTTCACTTTTCTAACAATATTTTAAGCCTATCAGCTATTGTTCAAATATTTTCAAAATTGTGCAACCTGAATCTAAATGGTATTTTGAGAAGCGGGTATAATCAATGACCCGTTCTATACAGTATTGGAAACACTGCACATTCATAGAAATACAATGAATTCCTTAAGCAACATACTACGGGAAGACTGGCGGACGATTTGTGGTGTGCAATACATATTTACAGCAAAGTTTATGTGTGCGTTTTATTTTTTCATGAGTGTAGTCAAAACTAATACATCTGTCTACAGTGTATGCAAGTGAGTGAAATACTGTAGTGTACAGTATTGCTACGTTTGTTATGAGCGGAAGAATGCGATTTTTATTGCGCTTACAGTGCCCCCTGGTGTTCCATTTGAGGTTTGCATTGAGTTCGTCAATCTAATGCGCAAGGAGTAGATTATTGCCAAGATCGTCACCTCCTCGCTACTTCTGTTTTACATATTCGAAGACGAAAGACTTTGCGACTATTATTTTGCATTTTGTGTTCTGAAGGACACGGTGTACACATCACGTAATCCTTAATTGCCAACACTGAACAAATCCAACTGCTGCTCGTCGGGGGTGCTGATTGGGGTGGGGTCTGGAATGGCACTCCTGCAATGGAGAGATTTTTACGGTGTTTAAAAAATTATAATAAAGACTTTGGGGGGGGCGGCAACCCCCAACCCTTTTTTTCCATGGAAAATGCTTCTTGGCAGTTTATCTCCTTATTCAAGAGTTTTTTGGGGAGGGGTTAAAGAAACTATTTTGTTTTGTCTTAATATATTTCAAACGGTCGTCAATTATCCACAGATTTTCATTAGTCGCGGGTGATCCGGCCCCTATTTCCCTTGATTAGCGCTGGTCCACTGTATATCCAAAACAAATTGACAAAATGCATTTCTCAAAAACAAAACAAAACATGAACATCAGAGTGAAGCTGTGGTTAGGCACATCTGCCTTAAAGTTATGACTTTCAGGGGCGAATATCAACTCTGGTCTTCAATTAATGAGTTTACTTGCATCTCATGCTTGCGTGGGCCATGTACTTTTCAAAGAAATAAATGAAAGGTTAACCAAAGACTGAATTGTCCTGAGGTGTGAATGGGAAAGGTTGTCTATTTAACCCGCCAATAGCTGCGGCAACCGGTCCTTAGTACAGTATACCTGCCGCTGGCTAAAAGTGAGCTGGGATGGGCTCCAGCTGACCCACAACCACAATGGGGACTTGAGTTGCAGAAAATGAATGTTAAGGACGAATGCATTTCACTGGAGAGCAGGCGGGTTGAAAACCCTCTAACAATAAAGAGGGTTGGAGAAGCACCTGTTCGCCTTCAGAGGATTGTACTTGTCTCGGAGTAAAAAGGCCTAGGGAAGGGTAAATGTGAGCATCTGCACGTAGAAAATGCCTGTTTGATGATTTCAAATATTCACAAACGTGATATCTTACAAATACATTTGTGGCATAACTTGTTTAATTCAGCAGTTAAGTTTCCATTCAAGCCCAGTCAAATTGGGCGTATCACAGAAAAAATGTATACACAAGTTTGTGGTCTTCTGCAATGACAAAATGTGGCTTTTTGGGGGGGGGGGGCTTGCAAAAAAGTGTATCAACCATGGCAAAGATGTCCTGTGTTCCTGTTCTTCAATAGTGCCATAAAACCTGACATATCCCTCTAATATAGAAATGTACTTCAACACATTTAATAATGCAAGAAATCTTTATTTAGGATTTCAGCCATTGAACATAGATTTAATAATAGCATACAGTTATATAGAATAATTTGTTTGGTGAACTTGGACTTTTGCATGTATTGCACGCTGTAATGGGCATGTGATGAGGCTGAACATCTTTTGACAGTCTACCAGACCTTGATCAAAACTGAAGTGTGAAGATGGGATTCTTTAAGATTTGGAATTGCAAATGGAAATTAATTTCTGCAAATTATTGGTACTATTCCATCATGAACTGAGAAAGTTAAGACGCGTTACATTTTGCTCAGTAATCCTAACAAAACAATCTGAACATGTGAGAGTAGACCAGGCAACTGATGGATGGCGGAAAAATAGATTGCGCAACATTTCTACGGGAAAATTCCAGGAATCTTTAAGGAGCAAACCATTGACAGAGAGACCAGGCGTGTTATGATTTTTTTTCAGCACTTGTAATGTGGGAAAATTCACATGTTAACAGTATGATTTCAAACCAATATGTACAACCGGCAGAGACATCCCCAATTCCTGGTATCGGCATCATTACATTTTAATTTCTTTTTTGTGAGCCAAATATGATACAAATCCAAAAGTGTTTTATTTATTTATTTATTTATTTTTAAATGTAATCTGTTTTCCCATATTCTTTCTGCCGGAACAACTATCTACTGCATTTTATGAAACAATTGCACATGGACATTATGCCGTAGTTAACAAACATGGCAGTGTATAGATGAAATGGCAAAGCAACATTGTCCTCATTTGGTCGTAACCGTCAATGTATAAAATTGGCCGGAGACTGCTCCCAGCTCTGTTTAGATGCAAATTAAGGGTTGCCCTGGTAGACAATAACATTGGCCAATCCAAAAATAAGACCACGGATACAAAGCATGACTCAAAATTATTTATACAAGCATATTTACAGCTAATACTTTGACCTGGAGTAACCGAACTGTACCAACACACCTCATGGTATATAAGGCATTGATTAGGAGCTAATAAAACTGGTGCAGTTTGAGCTGCTCGAACTGCCTGCAGGTGCACAGCTTTTATAACCAGAGGGTTTTCTTGAGAATAGCCTCTCTCTCTCTCTCTCTCTCACACACACACACACACACACACACAAGTTGACGCAGTGCAAAAACAGAATGGTCATGAAGGGCTTGATTCGAACAGCATGCAAGGGTGTGTGACTAACTTTGGAAAGGTGGAAACTAGTATTGTAATAGTCAGGTCTATTAATTGACAAGTTTCCCAGGCACAGGTTGCAATGGAAAGCCAATTTCTGCGCACAACAACCGTCTTCATTGGATAAGACATTATTTGTTGTACCTGGTCATTTGTCTGCGACTGGAAGTAAAACCGACATGTTCAAACTCGGTATATCATGAAACCAGAATACCACAGCAACCGTAACCTCCGGCAGTGCCAGCGTGAAGCAACCCAAATCAAACTGGTGACGACCTCAAGATAAAACTTGCAAATGGTACGGATGGTCGAGATTTCAACAAAGACTGCTCTCCTTCAAGTTGTGAATGAACTTGGGTTATTACGTCACGCATGTGTGGGACAAAGAGAACTGCTATGAACTACACTACGCTCTCTCGATTGGTAGACACCAGAACTACCCTGCGACAGATAGGGCAGGTGGAGTTTTCGGACAGCCAGCGATCGATGCAGTGCACGTGATACTCGTGGGAGCAAGGAAGCTTCCGGAGCTTGTTTCCTTCCGCATACTCTGTTATACAGACACTGCAAGTCTTCAAGGCGTCACTTTCGCCAAAGTTGCGCATGGCAAGGTTGTCAATCTGTTCTTTGGTCAGTCCTTGGGGTTGGTCCTCATCTTCGTCGTTTAATAGGAAGAAATGAGCCAGTCGCAGAAGGGGCAACGAGCTCGGCTCCTCAAGGCTGATAGGTGGTCTGGGTCGAGCCCTGCCACCGGGGGCTGGCGGGGCGGGGGCATGTCCTTCATCCGTATCGGTCTCAACTGTCCTCGCCCTGACATCGGCAGCTACGGCTGGTTCATCAACAACAGGAGCAGCAGGAGCGGCGGCATCCGGGGTATCGTTGTTTTCAGCCAAATCCGCAGATGCATTGGCTCCACGGTTGGAATCGGAAGAATCAGAGTCTGAATCCATGAGGTAGCCGAGCTCCCCGAAGCCTGTCATGATCTGTCGAATCATAGACTGGAGAGCCATTGAGGTCGCCTCTCCCAAACCCGCATCAGAGATTCTGCGGATCGGGATGCGAATGGTGCTGACGTAGGTCCGCACACCGGCACGCTCCGAGCGCGAGAAAGTCCTACGAAATCCACCGCGCTCACTTTCATAAAGAAACGTGTTGTTTGAGTTCTGCGAGCGCGAACGGGTACGACTGGCAATGCTGTCCCTTTGGCGATACTCGCCTGGACGCACGCGCCGCACCTGGAGATCAAGCATGATAGTCGGCGGCCGTCGTCCAGCTGCACCCCCTTCAACTCCAGTTTCTCCTTCTTGGGAGGCAACGCTTTGGGTCTCAGGACTTTGTTCAGTTTCAACCCTGGTCTCCTGAATATCAGTCTCAGCAGCACTTTGTCTAGAAACAACATGCTGTCGAGTCCGAGAACTACCCTCCACTTGAGGGGCAGGTGGATTGCTAGGATTGCTGCTGGGGCTTTGAGATGTTTGAGCAAAGCGGGGATTGGGGAGCTCTTCCAGCTGATCTAAACGGAGAGGGGAGCGACTCCTGGCTGAACGAGTCCCGGTTCGGCATGGTTCCGAACTGCGGCTGCGAGCCCTCCTGTGTCCTCTACGTAGCGACACAGAAAGAGTGGGTTGAGCTGGCACGACAACTGGTGAGCTGGGAGCTTCTCCATGTGTCTCATTCGAAACAACCATCTCCTGCTCAGGCTCGGGTTCCGGTCCCGGTTCCGGCTCAACAATGACAGCCATCTCCTCGACAACTGGTTCTTCTACCACTCCTGTCTCCATGAGAACGGGTGGGTCAGCATTTCCCTCCACTGCTTGAGACTCTGGAGGCTGTTGCTCTCCTTCGGTAGCTGCCTGCTGCTCTGCTAAGGTGCGATTCACGCTGATTTCCAGGCTGAATCGAAAGTCTCCACTGTTTGGGTTGGTCTGACTTACAGCCCTCCAGGACTGGTTTCCACGATGGCCAGTTCTGGTTGTGTTGCCTGTGCGCCTCACAGTGTTCAGCCATTCCAGGAGACTATCTCCGTTAGGAGGATCTTCAGAGGGTTCAGGTTGCTCTAAAATGTATGGAGATATGTCAAAGCATTTCAGGCTCATCGCTGATTTACCAATTCGATTTTAAATAGAAAGCAAAAGAGATGTTAACCTTACCGCTGGGCTCTTCTACATTTTCGGTATTGGGCGTGTTACTCTGCTGCTCTGCACCATTTTTGAGATTCTGAAGTCTACTAAACAGCTCATCCTCAGTTGCCTCTCCTGAAAAAGAATTTAAAACATAACAAGAGCACTTTATCAACAAGAAAACAGCGCCGTGTCTCACCCCGGAATTAATTTTTTCAATGTCATTTGGTATTAAGTTCATCTTAAAAACAGCTAAGACACCAACGTGCAAACCATTTTGCACTAAAATCAAATGTTCAATCAGGCTGAAGGAAGCATATTCCAACAGAACGCAAAATCTTTTGACCTCAACAACAACAATAGAATGATAAGCAGTGAAAAAATATCCCGCCTGTACTGTATTTAAATTTTTTTCTGTTCCTTATTGGCTCAACGTTTCTCGAGGTGCCATCCTGCAATAAATGCACAGGACACAAATTCATCCCATAGTCCTTAGAGTATTTTTCAAAATAGTACTGATCCAAAGAGCTGTTTTGTTTCCTTAAAACACAGCAACAGGACAATGCTTAAGACCTCTAGACTTACCAGGGCATGCCACTGTCCAGTCAATGCCCTCGCTTCGCAGGGTGCTCCGCTAAAGGATGCTCCAAACTTACACTCTCCCTCCCACTGTCCTGGGACACAAACGGATTGGTGTCTTCAGTAGAGCGCGAAAGTTGTGGGATTTTCATCATAGTGTGAAAACCAAGCTTCCCGAGCTTAATGCTCAGCACAGCATCTTCCGATACAGGCAAAGGAAAAAAAAAAAAAAAAGATTTAACTGACTGTGGAGAGATAAAAAAAAACAATTCTGATGATCACATAGGTGACATTGGATGAAACGATGTAAGCGACTTTCACAGCAGACAAAATGTCAAAGGCTCATTGTAAGGGAAATGCAATCCAACTATGTAAACTTCAATCTTCCCAAATAATCAACAGAAATGAGCAAATCTGTGTCACAAGTACCATAGTCTTTTTTTTTTTTTAATCTTTGCACATTAACACAGGTGCACGTCAACAATGTGAGACACATATGCTAACAATCCTGTCCCTAAACACAAACACTTCTATGATCCACTTAATAGTCACACAATGGACCGAAGTGTTGAAGTCTCTCACAAGAGTAGAGGCTGGTGAAAAAAAGAAAAAAAGAAAAAGAAAAACAAAACTATTTAATAGTGATTAAAGGGACTAACAATTATATAGCCAATATAACTACCATAACATTTGGGAGTTTAAAAAGTCACATTTTACAACTGTCAATGAAAATGGTGACTCAAATATGAATTCAATAGAACAACACTGGACAACAGCAAATGTTCATCAGTTTGCATTACGTGTCCCTAAACTTATTTCTGACACTGATTAAAAAATTATATGTTGTTTGTTTTTACATTTTGTTGTTGTTTGTTTTGAAGTGTGATCCACAAAAGCTTGCATAATACAGATTTTACCATTTATCCATCCATTCATTCATTCTTTATCTGAACCGCTTATCCTCACGGGGGTCGCGCATGTGGATGGAGCCAATCCAAGCTGTTTTTGGGCAGTAGGTGGGGTACCCTGAACTGACTTTAAGATAGACAATCATTCTCACTCACAACCACACCTACGGGCAATTTAGAGTTATCAATTAACCTACCGTGCATGTTTTTGGAATGGGGGAGGAAACCTGAGTACATAGAGAAAACCCGCGCAGAGACGGGAGAACACGCCACACAGCAAGGCTGGGGCTGGAATTGAACCCACACCCTCTGCACTCTGAACCGGACGTGTTAACCATTCGAGCACCTTGCAGTGCAGATTTTGCCATACACTGTAATTTATAGCTTGGACGTTTCAGTCCAAAATTCCACCTGTTGCTGAATGTAATCCTTAATTCACAAATATCACTACATGTGTATTACTATATTGCATATTATTATTATCAAAACATGATGTGCCAGAGGGGAAAAAAAAAAAACAAGGACAGATGCAAAATCAGTGCAAAAACAAAATCTAGTTTACTTGCAGCTCCGATTGAAACATCTATATTTGTTGACCAATGAAATTAGCAGGACATACCCGTTTTCATTAACGTTTCTTAGGCTGGATTCACACTGCAAGTCCAAGTGCCACAATTCGATTTAGTCTTTAGAATTGTATTTACTGTCTATTTACATTACTGTATTGTCAAGTTTGTCCTGAGATATCAGTGTTTTACACATTCTGAACAACAAAAAAACCTTAACAACTTGCATGCAATAAGGGCTAAATTTATATGCGTCAACACACTCAAAGTAAATAATAATTGAAATGTGGAACATTGAATAATTAAGTTGGCTTAAAAGGATTTTCCCCAACCCACTGTAAAATGAAGTTAACTTCTGCATTACACCATAACATTTTTACTATATACTGGGTTTAAACCACATTTTATTTCAAGGTATACGGTTTTGCTGCAGGTTTGAATTACTGCATGCTATCCATGAAACTCTAGTGTGTTTTGGAAGACGTGTACTGTATATGTGTAGTGGATGAACTGTAAATTAAATCTGAACAGCCCAGTTCAAATGCCATTTTTGTGTTAAAAAAAAAAAAAGACCAGGATAAATCATTTCACAATATTTTTTTTTCTACCATCAATGTCACATATAACCTATGCAATTAATTAAACCAAAAATCTAAAGTCAAGACAGAAGCTTTGTCTTACAATGGGAAAAACAACAACACTTGAAATCAACCAAAGACATATGCCTTATGGTCAGATAAGACCGAGGTCAAATTTCGTGATCATAATTTCAAAAGGTACTGTATATATTTGCCGCAAACACTGCTCATCACCATCAGTGAAGCATAGCTAGAACTGGAGCCTTAGAGTAGGTGCAGAGAAAACGAAACAGTTCAACAGCAGTCATTGTAAACACAAAACTGTCAGACTTCGGCTAATTAAAAATAAACAAACAAAAAAGGTAGCAAAAAAGCTTCTAAAGGGAAAAGAAAATGTCAGAAATAGCCTACTAAATTAAACATCTGAACTTTATTTTGTGGTTACACTAATCAAATGTGACAGGGGTGTGCTAGTTCCCCATTAACCTAGGTTTAAGTGTGACTGGTCAATTCTGAACATAGCCACCTTCCACAGTTATAAGAAAGTGTGCACACTTGTGCAACCACATTATCTTGGTTGTTTATTTTCATTTCCACTCTCAACATTGAGGGTTTTTTTTTCAGTTGATATTCAATGTCTCACTCACATTTATAGCAGATTTTTTAAAATTATTTAAGTCCCATTTTTACATCACAAAAACCTGGCATTTGAACAAGGGTGTATAGACTTCTTCTGTCCACTGTATACGCATGCCATAGATCGGCTTACTTCAATGATGTCTCGCGAACAGTCTGTCAATTTACTCTGCAGTCATGTTGGCAGCTCTCTCATTCATATCAGATTTTTATTTACATATGTTGCTATGCCACATGACTACACCAAAGTGGGCCCCTTTTGTCTGGGAAATCTGTCACTTGAACCATGTAGTTTAAATCCAACCATAGACACCTAAACCACCATACTGCCACTTAGATACACAGAATTTGAACAAAATGGCCTTTGGCCTACTTTTGGATTAACCCTCATATTATGTTGAAAAAAAATCACATTGATTATGTTGTGGGTCATTTTGACCCGTACTGTAAAAATCCACACAAAATAGTCAAAAAACAGGTTACACTAGTAACAACTTTGTTTAAGATGATGTAAACATTTAGAAAAGAGACACACAACAGATTTTTTATCCCAACAGTATATTTAAGAACTGTTTAGTTGAATGTTTTCCCTGTTATGTTTCTTTTTTTCATTTAATTTTTCTGAGATTTTCAGTGTTTTATCTACAAAGTATTGCACTGGCAGTTGTATGTGTGCTGTCAGATTGTCAAGTCCCCCTTTGGTGGCGTTGTCGTCCAGGATCATTTGTGGCTTCATGTCTTCTCTTGTGCTCAGAGATGCATCTGTGTGCATTGTGCTCATTACAAGAACATTTTTATTTTCTTTGGGCAGTTTGAAACAACTGCTGCTTTTTCAGTGAAAACAAATACTGAGGAATGCAGGGGTCTGCCCTGCATCTTCAGAATTTCACCGGGAATTTCTGTCTTATTTCTTATGACTGTTGCCAACATAGTCAGCTTTCTCTCCTGAACTTCATCTCCAAGGCCGTATATTGTAAAGAAGTTATGACTTTGCAGTCCTTCACTCATCTTCAGCACCACACGCATCATCTGAATCTTCTCAGATGCTCCTCCAAGTACCTTTCCAGTATGCACTTGCATATTCCATGCAAAACTAGATTTTGCATCACAGGCTGCCCACATTTTGATGCCATACTTGCCAGAAAGATCCTCTGTCTCTGAAATCTCTTCCTCTGCATCACTATCCCAGTTCAAACTCTGTGATGAAGCTTCTTCAGCTGTAAATTTTCTGGAGCTCATTTTTGGTATGTTGGTCAAAGAAATGACATGAGAAGAGTGACGAGTCAAATGAGAGAAAGTTCCTGCTCTACACACACCTGGGTCTCTGGCAGTCACTGAGCAGTCAAAACAAAGTACTGTTCATCAATTAGACATGTTTCTTTTGGATCTGAAAAGCTGCTTGCCCACATTAAAGTGCCTGGGTCAAAATGACCCCCAACATCATATTTGTATTCAAACTGTGCACAGACATCCCACTACACATCAGAGCGTCCAGATTTTACACACCAGTTCATGACCCTAGATGAGGAAAAGTCAATAAATTTCATGAATAAAAAGAAAGGAAATTCAGTGGTTTGGTCAACAAAAAAACTGAAATGGGTCAAATTGACCCTTAACATAATATAAGGGTTAAACATCAGTAATGTAATCATATGATGAGCTGACAGCATGTCCAGTAAAATTAACTACCCATAAAATGGAAGACGATTACCTGGGGTACCCAAAAGATTGTTGTCCCTCATGAGACGATAGTCCTCATCACTGAGATTGTTGACAAACTGGTAGAAGGCCTCTTCTCTATCAAGACGATCGAGCTGCCTCCTGCGCTGCGACTCTGGCTGGTCACTGGCGCTCTGCTCTGAACTGTCAGACCCTTCCATTGAGTCAGAAGGGGAAGAGGTCCGAGAAGATTCTCCAGTCTCCAGCAAGATTTAGAAGCTGGATGAAACACAATAAATGTACATGTACTGTATGTAATAATGGTTTAAAACATGGTTCCAACTTCTTAAGACAAGTTAAAAATTTTAGGCTTTTTAGTTCCATTTGATGTAAAAGAACAACTTCACAATAGTCTCAAGGTCCTATTTTGTGTGATCTTACCACGAGAACCATTTGGTATTTTTTTATTTTTTGTGATTATTTACAATCATGACATCCTACATGCATCATGTGTTAACATGTTTAGGTCCTGAAAGATTTACATTTGATTGCTAATCAAGGCCTTGCTTGACTTAAATATCTAAGACTTTTTAAGGATCTGCTGGAAAAGATGTAAGGATTAGAAATGACTTTTGTTGAATAAATGACAAATGTGGGTGATTAAAAAATGCGGTAGCTCACTGAATTACAAGGCCTGACTCGATATATTTTTCAGATGTGTTGTAGTAGAAACAGTACATTATTCAGTTATTTTTCGTGTCAGGAAATTCCATATCGAAAATCGCTGTTAATACATCCATTAGTTATTACCTAAACCCAAACGTCGAATTATCATTTCAATTCGCTAACATTATAACACTGTAATTTGTAGTACAGCGAAACTACCAAATGTTCTAAAGAAAATAACAAGTATACATAACAGCTGATATGGAGAAGTCTAATTTGAAGGAAAGCCCTTTATACATTGAGAAATAGAGCCAAAACAAAATGGCATCTAGTTTGCGTTCATATTGCTATTAGTGAACACGTACGCTACTGTACTCGGTACACTTAATGTAAACAAGATGGCTGAAACCACTTGACGTACAGTTACCGTAAAAGAATTTATTTCAAACGTGTTTTATTGGCTTATTAGTCGGACACGCCGAGATAAATGGCTACAAGCGGCGATGTGGCTTCAATGCTAACTAGCGGAGTGGCCGCTAGCAACGTAATCTTCAAACGGGCCTTTCGTCTAACCTCACGGTAGCGATCAATTTCACAAGAGTCGTTAGTACCACTAAATTGCCGTGTACACATACCTGGCAAGGTCAATCGCAATTGTAAATCGGCTGACAAAGCTTCAGTAAATGTTCAACAACGGGATGGGATTGTTCCAAGTCCCTAAAGTGTAGCGTCATCGACAGCCATTAGCCACTGCTGAGCTAACTAAGCGGACGGCAGGTAGCAATGACGTTCTAAACCAGTACGAGGCAAGTGCAAACGGGACCGAAATGGTTCGCTCAAAATAATAGTACCAGGAAACATAAACAGTCTCTCAAAAGGTCCCTGTTATGTTACCTGCTCGGTGATGAGAGTAATGATAGGATAGTAAGTCCCAGTTGTTCTTCCAATAACCTTATAAAACGATTGAGTGTAACATGAAGTGTAGTTTCAGGATTCCATTTTGTTTCTTTCGTGAAAGCCACAACGTCCTTCCGGAAATAAAATTTCACGATCCCCGAATTTAGACTCACAGGAACATTTAGTGACGTTACACGTCTATTTTGGAACGTCAACGCCACGGTCAACGCGCGAACCAATCGGAGAAGGTGCTACCTGATAGATAGTGTTCAGGAAATACAGTTAACGGCTGAATCACTCAGTTCGGTCACAGCGTCACAGCGTGGCTGTACTGTACAAACATGCCAAGTACTACCCGGTGATACTGAAATACAGTATGTTTCTGCTTTTCCATTAATTCACCAGTACATCACCGTTATCATCTCTTAAGATTCCAATTAAAGTCAGTGAGCACGTGAAAGAAAATCAATGCCACTATTTGGAACGCGGCACGTTACAAGAGATTTGTCCAGACTTCATCCATCCTTTATCCATCCATCCATCCATCCATCCATTTTCCACCGCTTATCCGGGGTCGGGTCGCGGGGGCAGCAGCTTTAGGAGGGAAGCCCAG
>NW_017805275.1:3339002-3341299 GCF_001891065.2 Hippocampus comes
GCAATGCGAACCAAACTCTGACATCGGCAGTATAGGGACCGAACAGCCCGTATCAGGGGGCTCGGTACCCCATACTCCCGAAGCACCCCCCACAGAACTCCCCGAGGGACACGGTCAAATGCCTTCTCCAAGTCCACAAAACACATGTAGACTGGTTGGGCAAGTTCCCACGTACCCTCGAGGACCCTGCTAAGGGTGTAGAGCTGGTCCACAGTTCCACGGCCAGGACGAAAACCACACTGCTCCTCTCCATCCTTTATCCGAAACACTTATTCCCACGAGAGTCGCAGGCGCGCGCTGTATTTAATTTTCAGTTCGAACTGTGTTCATTCATTACAAACTCCTCACATTTAAACATAATGTACTGCATTTACCATCTTACGTTTAAGTGGAAGGGTTGCTGGGCTACATGACAAAATGTATTTATAATGTAATTACTTCTTTTTAAACCTATCGTTACAATTGTTGACAAGTAGGGGACGCTGTGTGCATAGTTTCCCTACTTGACAGTAGTAAAAGTATGGTCTATCTATCTATCTATCTATCTATCTATCTATCTATCTATCTATCTATCTATCTATCTATCTATCTATCTATCTATCTATCAGTTTAATTACCTACCTACCTGCCTACATACCAACCTACCTGTTAGTCGGTCGGTTGGTCTGTCCTAGTTATTCTCAACTGGTGGGTCCACGTAAGGATTGGTCACCGACAGGGACAGGACGTAATATGTATTTATAAGCAATGAATTACAATAGTTTGGATTGCCTGATCTGTATGCCCTAAATGTGTTTTTCAAGAAAACATTACAAACAGTACAAATTCTGGTCAGACTGCTGCCATCAGAGGGGAACTCTGATGTAAACCTTGTGTACAGTGAAATGTTTAACCCTTTCATGCACCCTGTAACCTGATACAGTAACATGACAAACTGTCCACTGTAGTAACTGCTGTGCCTGGAAGAGTTCTAAATATGTGTCCCAGGTCCAATGTGTTATTATTCGCAGTAGAACATTATTTTGACGGGAATGCATCGGGAACATTATGAATTGGTGTGTATTCATATTTAATATGCCTGTGTTTCCATGCAGAAAGTATTAGGTAAAAGGCAGAAAGTGTAAGTAGTACTTTGCAATGGACGTCCCTGCAAATATGTCAATATCAGTGTGGATGGGAAGAAAGCTAGCATAATGCAAACAACTTCAAACGGCATATCGACACTAGCCCCTCAATGAGAAATATCACTGGTGTTTTCCGTGTATAAAAACTTTGACATCATAACAGCTGCAGTAGCACTTGTCTACGGCTTTCTTTTTCTATGAAGGCCAATGATTGATGTTACACCTTTCCAAAAAGAAAAGCTCACAAACATTTAATTGGACCACACTGGTAACTTGAGATACCAGTGATCTGACTTACAAATTTGTATTACATAGCAACATGAAAACTGTTACATTGTCACTGTACAGTAGACTACATATTGTTGCTGCACTGTGTGCTTTCATTATGTTGCTTCAAGGGGTAAAGCATTGCTGCAAGGATGCTGATTAGCACTAGTGGACTGATAGGCTAAGCTATGGTTCTTTCAAATAGACAAGATGTTTTTCTTTTTGGTTTTTTTTTTTTGTATGTTTAGTTTGAAAGCAGACGTCAACAGCTTATATGGAGCCCCTAAGGTAACAAAGGAGATCATCGTCCCTCCACCTCTCTATACCCTCTGCCCGTCTCAGTACAATGGGGTGCAGAGCCTTCAGCCGCTCTGCCCCCAAACTCTGGAACTCACTTCCACGCAATATTCGTAACAGTGATTCTCTTCCCACATTCAAAACCAAGCTCAAAACCCACCTATTCAGACTTGCTTACTCCACTTAAATTTATCTCTTTTTATTTATAATTTTATCTGTGGTTTTATTGTTTGCTCTTGCCTGTAAAGTGTCCTTGAGTGTTGTGAAAGGCGCTTACAAATAAAATGTATTATTATTATTATTATTATGATGATTATAAAAAAACACGGGGTGAAAAAAAACCCCAACAACTGGCGTTCCCTTGCAAAGATTATGAGATAATGCTTATTTATTTATATATTTATTTGTAAAGAAACGTTTATTATGCACTTCCGGGTCATCTTCTGGGTAAATGGAAGTGGCAAAGATGAAACGTTTTTATTCGTAGGCGAGTTGGATTGGATTTTACTTTGAAACTGTCTTGAAAAACATTCATCCATCCATCCATTTTCTGATCCGCTTATCCTCACAAGGGTCGTGGGTGTGCTGCAGTCAATCCCAGCTGTCTTC
>NW_017805275.1:3341439-3341889 GCF_001891065.2 Hippocampus comes
AAACATTCTCAGAAAAGTAAATTTACTTTTCTGAGAATAACATAAATTTGTTATTTTATTTTCATAAATATGTTAACAAAATTATTCTCTGTATTCTTTACGTCATATTATTTCCACTTAGTCGAGTGGCTTTCAATGTTATTTTAAAGAACATTGAAAGCCACTCGATAAATAACTTACTTATTATGGTAGAGTTTTTAACCAATCATATTTCAGCTAGTTTGTGTTGCCAGGTAAATTAAACTTGCTAGGGGCCTTCAGATTAAACAGAGCAGCCCCCTGTGCACTGTAAATGAACGGGCACACTCAGGTTTCAATAGCCAATCAGATCACGAGTCTCGTGATCTGTATCCTGTATCCTGACTTGTTCTCGTCTGCGTACTAGGGCTAGCTAGAAGGCCTTACGTCGAGACTGGCCGTGCGCGTTCGGTGATTGGATTAGCGCCTTTT
>NW_017805275.1:3342791-3346229 GCF_001891065.2 Hippocampus comes
TATCTGTAAATTTAGTTTCCTGCTCTTAATTGTGAATGCATACTTGATGGTTTTAAATGCTCCTGAAATTAAGTGCTGCTTGACGAGCCTATACAGTATTGTGTTCATGTATGTGACGTCACTGAAGGCCTAAGGTTGAAATGCACGGCCCGCCACTGCGAACAACCATCCAAGCTCACACCCACACCCAGGAACAATTTAGAGCAGAGGTCCCCAACCTTTTTTGCCCCACGGACCGGTTTCATGTTAGACAATATTTTCAGGTACCCGCCTTTAAGGCCGGATAGATACAACAATATAATATGATATGACCTGCATGAAAAGTGTGGTATTTTCGAAACATAATAATAAACACGAATCATGACATGAGGAACGTCCTATCTGGCCGCAACATTCTCTGGTCGCTAGGGTAATATTTAAACGTGCCTTCAAAATAAGATACGCCGTAAATAAAAAGTGCATGAAAAATATGACTCACCATTGCCGCTTATTTTGCAGAGTAGGGTTGGTGCGTGTGAATCTCCCGTTGAGATAAAGTGTATTTGAAATAGGACTCCTGATACTGTCTATTAAATGTAGCCTTCTCTTTCTTGAAAGTCGTAGGCTCCTCTTCTGTCTCCTGGCTGGGCCTTTTCCCCTTCCGGAAAAAACTTTTCAAAGACGTTTATTTTTTATTCATTTTGCTAGCTCCTGGGTTTCATTTTAGCCGGTAACCTATCACGTGACAGAGAAGTGCGCATTCACCTGCTATCAAGAGTGACATACTGTAGACTGATATAACAGAGAATACGATAATTTTTCAAAATAAAATATCTTTCAGATTCCGAAATGAATAAAATGGAAGGAACGTAAGTTATTTATTCTTTCTGTGCGGCCCGGCACCAAATGCAGACCCCGGCGGTTGGGGACCCCTGATTTAGAGTGTTCAATCAGCCTGCCATGCATGTTTTTGGAATGGGGGAGGAAACCGGAGTACCCGGAGAAAACTCGCGCAGACCCGGGGAGAACATGCAAACTCCACACAGGGAGGCCAGAGCCGGAATCGAACCCTGCACCTCCGCACTGTGAGGTCGACATGCTCACGACTGGACCACCGGGCCGCCCGCTTGAAAAACAAAGACATAAAATCTAATTATACAAAGTCAACTGATGTGCTGAAGAATCCATTATTCTACATTTGTTTAAGTTCTAATTGTACAATTGCACACAAAAACAGTTATCTTACAAGGTGTTTTGACATGCCACCTGAACGGATCTGCTCATTCACTTAAAAAAATTGAAACCAGCAGTCAAACAAAATCTGTGAATATTTTTGTTGACTTAGAAAAATATGCACAAATGTGCGAATGTAGTCTTTTAAAACTGTTACTCTGAAGGGGGAAAATAGAGAAGCACCAACAAAACAATTAAGATCCCCCTGTAGGTGTATATCTGATCCATTACATGACACATTGTATTTTATAATTGGCTTGCTCTCTTAACTGTTATGGGTGACGACGGAACAAACACAAAATTAATATCACCTGACAATTTTGGAAGCATACACCACACGGTGTGTTTATAGTCTCAGACATTGGCTCCAGCTCCAATTAAGCATGCCAGAATGAGTTGCAGTGTGGACCACAGTACCCAGCTCGGAGTTATGGATGAGCAATCACTCGAGCTATGCCTGACTCTGAGTGCTAATTAGTTCTGACATTAAAATAACATGATTCAAGGCTGGACCCAGAGAAATTAAAATACCTTTCACCAAAGAATCTTACAATATTGTGAATATAGATAGGAAGGACTAATTGGGATGCATGGTGCTTCGGGAAAAGCAGTGGCTCATCCTCCCATTTCTTCTGATCTATCTATCTATCTATCTATCTATCTATCTATCTATCTATCTATCTATCTATCTATCTGTCTGTCTGTCTGTCTGTCTGTCTGTCTGTCTGTCTGTCTGTCTATCTATCTGTCCATCCAACACTATCCCTCACTCCCTCCCTCCTGCCCTCACTGCATCACAAAGTAATTAACACTGACTTAGACAACAGTGAAATAACACAACCCGATTCTCTTCAGAAAGCAGCATTCAAAATCTTATTTTAATTTGTATATTTACTCCATAAACATTATTACAAAACTCAGCAAGTTACCAATATTACATTATCACCATACAGGCTTGATCACAAATATTTAAAACCTTTGCAACAGTTACAACAAAACAAACAAACAAAAAAAAAAGAAAAGAATACTCAAATAATTTACATGAAATTCTATAAAACAGCAAATTGTTCACAAATTATATAGATATATTTTTTCTCCAAAGTTTTCTTTTTTTTTCCCTTTGCTTATTTGTGTTTTACACAGTAACACAACACTCACACAACAAGATCATGGTCTTATTACAAAAACTCCCAACAAAATGTAAATATTTCTAGTTTTTTGTCGATACTTTCATATTTTGGTTTTTAAAACCAGAAACTTGTCATTGTATATCCTTTCGACTGCCCATTGAGGCGCATAAAAGGTTACTCACACACACAAATACTTCACAGCACTTTCTAAGAAAAATATACACTTACAAAATATGTTACAAATTGGCACACAAAAAATATACAAGATTTTGTTGTGTCAAGAGTTCATTAAGATTCCTTCTGGATACAACTCTAGACAGTATATATAAAGCTTGGCAATATTTTAACGAAAAGAGCAAAAGTAATTCCAATCAATGTCAAAGAATCATGAAGTGAATACATCAAACATAACGTCATAATATACATTCATAAGGAGGATTCGGAACCTAATCTAGTTTGCATTTCTTTTTTGTTAACTCTGGGAGAAACCAAACGAAACAAAACAAAATAAAATGTCATCTTTCTTAGCACCATTAAAATGAGGCAGCTCAACAGTGGCACATTTCATAAAGAAAAAGAAAAAAAAAACTTAAAAGATAAGTACATTCAATTTGACAATAGGCAGAAATGAGAGAAGGCAGTCTAAATGGGTTTGCAACCCATGTGGAGCTTCCCATCAGCAGCTCATCTTGGTCCTAACCCTGATATTCTGGAGGAGAGAAATGCAGGATCATGGCAGAGAGGGAAAACAAAAAAGCAATAGTTTGATTTGGATCTTATTACTATCATCCTTGTGCCGCCACGCCCTTTGTGACAAGGCCCGTATATAAGTCAAGCTTCCACATCTGCACTCATCACCTTAAAATTAAATTGTCCAAAAAAAATAACACAAGCCTTTGTCTTGTGTATAATCTGTAAAAGAAGCTGCATCTTCTTGAAATAAGCTATATAAAATTATTATTATTTTTTTGCAGCCATTTGTAAGATTGATTGTATTAGTGGTTGAATCCTGGATGCTCAGTTACAAATGAGTGGCAGTTGATTAAAAAAATGGTACCAAATAGAGCATCTTTACATACATACATATATATATATA